>NC_089594.1:26835012-26988744 GCF_019320115.1 Miscanthus floridulus
GAGCGGGGGAGGAGGGGGATAGGGGGTGATAAGCCAGGGGGAGAGGGACGGGGACGGGAAGCGATATCGGAGGGGATGCTGCGATTGGAGGCTGCTACCTTCTGGATCACTGGATGGACGGAGGCCCGCTTGGCAGTCGGCACCAAGCAATCTACGTTGATGGTGATGGCTTGATGCTAGGGCGACATTGCCACTGGTTTGAGGGTACACGCAACGGCTCAAAATGATTGCTTGATGCTACTGCGGTATTGTGTATTTGATTTTAGAGCAACGTAATGGTTTAGAAAATAGTATTAAACAATAATAATGTTACTATAGTGCTACGATAAAACATTCATAGAAAGGAACCTTATGAGCGTTTCTCTCATCGCTTCGGCTCTCTCTCCGATCCGCCTTCTACACTGGCCTAGGTTAGATGTTAGTGTGCGTATGTGTGAGAAGCGCTAGGCAAGAAAGTCCAGATGTTACCGTGCGAGAAGCGCTAGGGAAGAAAGTGGTAAAGCGAAGGGGCCAAGCGATTGGGTCTAAATGAATATTTTATTTGAGAACAAGTTCTACATTTTATGATAGGCAGGGGCGGATCCAGCGTGTGGGTGTGGGGGGTTGCTCAAGCCCTCCTACCCCACTGGGCTCCATGAAATGAAGAGAGAGGGAAGTGGAAAGAGCAAGAGGGAAGAAGAGGGAGAGGAAGAGGAAGAGGGGTTGATGGAAGAAGAAGGGAGGTGAGCACCCTAGACTTAAACTCTGCATCCGTCCCTAATCATAGGGGTTTTAAGCATTATGCCAGTTGCAACAACTACACGCTAATAACACACAAGGTCGTATCTTAAGGTTAGATTGATAAATATTATCCTTGCCCTAAGGTCTTTTTGGTCTACACACATTACACCTTGGATCTTTATGGGAAATCTATCTTCTTCCCTAATTCCTTGGTCCCAACATGCTTGCCTTTATCCTCACAAAGTCAAATTTAGTCCCCAGCATGACAACATACATCCGGTCCTATCACCTTTAACGGGTCTCTTACATCCATTTGGTCCTATTGCCTTCAACGGGTCTTCTACAACTAGTCACAAACATCGTCCCTACTTTAATACTTATTTCATAATCAGATAAGGATCCTCTATTTTATTGGCATCACGTTAAAGCACAAACCATCATGCAGCAGTTTGGTTGTGCCACACTACCATCGCCTGCCACATGCCCATGTTTGTTGGGAGCGCATGTACTAAGCATGTTTGTTGGAGGAGAGAGCGCCAGTTGCTGCTTTCACTTTTGGATAACATCAACGATGAAGTCAACAAGGAATGCATATATGTAGAAACTTATGTTGTTATGTTATGTCCAATACACGTTGTCTATAAATAATGTAGCAACTCATGCAAAAGCATGTAATAAAAATTTCAAAGATGACCTAAAAGTTCTTATGCAAAAAGTATAGTAACTTGTGTTTTAATGTGTAACAACCAAAGCAACATAGCAACTTCTGTTGTAGATTGGGGACACTTGTTTGTATAGGTAGCATCTCATGTAAAATATAGTCTAGTAATTTGTTTCACGTACCTATGGCAACTTGTAATGTACATCTAATAGCAACTTATGGAAAAGACATAACTTGTGTCAACTTTACTTGAATATATAGCATCATTATACATAACTTGATAGTAAGAATAAAATATTTTTGAAATATATACAATGTGAATCTCACTATATTGAACTTTTGGTAGTGAATGCAACGATGAATCCAAATAACACATGGACATCCAAGAGAGAGAAGTGTACTAGTAAGCACAAGCCAAATTGATTGCATGATGATGATGTTCCAACTCCCATGTGCTCCATCCCAAACGAGCTAACGCACATAACAATGAAAAAACCTCCTCTTCTTAGCCTAGACAATAGTAATCGAACATCACATAGAAGACCTCCTCTGCTTAAGTGCTTAGCCCAAACTTGGGATTATGTGTAGCTCTATCTTATCTCTAGGACAACATAGTCTTTGTGATTTTGTTATGCATTATTTGTAATAAATCAAATTTCTAAATGCCCTAAATAACTCAAACTAGGTAAATGGATAATCCACATTGGTTCTTTTTACCATTGTAGCATCTGTAACTATGTATGAAGAATAAATGTCTCTGAAAAACTATCCAAATGACAAAATATTAAACATATTTATGCTTCACAACTCATCAAACCACCCTACCTATCAAGATTTAGATGATCGTATTGTTTGGCATGCCACTAGCTACTACGATTGCCATTATCTTGGTATATATATTAACAACACAAACTAAGAGCAATCTATAGCATGTTTGACCCGACAAATTTTGTCATAAAAAACTTAGGAAGGTGGTGTTTTTAAATCATGATTGTAAGTTACCATACTCTTATATCATGTCATAGACACATTCCTTTACCAAACCTTGTATAAGGTGTAGTGAAAAATTGTCAAACACGTCCTAAATTACATGTATGAACTAAGGCACCATTTGACAACCAGAAATGTTTCTGATTCTTGCGAGAATCAATAGAATCATTGTCAAATAGGCCAGCTGAGAATCACTTCACTCAAGAATCACTAGAAACATTTCTTGTTTTTATGCCTGGCAAGGAGAGATGCCAGATAGTTGGTTTTGCATGATTCTGATTCTTGCCCCTATTAGCAACCATAATTTTTTTGTTAATTACTTTTTAAGTGAAATAAGTTAAAATAGGTTGTACTTAAGTTGTTCTTTGCCCAAAAAAAGTTTTTGAATTTTTAAAGAATATTTTATTTTTATGATTTTTTATGAAAAGTATATTAGCATCCTGCCTATTAGCCAAACGGTTTCACGAAGTGATTCGGATTTATTACCAGAAAATGTTTTGTCGGTGTTTTATAAACCAGACTAGTAAACTTATACGATTGTCGCGCTGCTCTAGGAAGACGATGGTAGCATCCAATAGACACGAGGATTTATATTGGTTCAGGTCGGATCCCTACGTCCAATCTTACAGATGATCGAGTGCATGTTCCTCGCTTGAATGCTCTGAAGTTCTTACAATGGGGGTGCAAGAATGGTAGAAGAGATGGAAGGACCTATGCTAGGCGAAGAGCTGCCCGAAGAGAAGCTCCAGGAGCCCGACTATAATGGTGAATGAATGGAATGGTAGAGGATTTAGAATATGTCTGGAGAGGGTGCCCTAGCTGCCCTTATATAAAGTTCAGGCCCAGGGCTTGTACAATGAGGAGGTTCTCCCGACCAAAGGGTCGAGAGCCTGAGGGAGGTCCTAGCTAACTTGGCTTTCAAGCTATGCCATCTTCTGGTGCATGTACCGGCTGTGGCGACACTATAGCCTCAATGGTGGTTCATCAGCCGTCCTGTGTAACGTGGTGTCCGTCGTGTCCTCCGTCATCGCTTCTGGTCCGTAGGGGCGCGGTACTAGAGTTGGCAGCCGCCTTCAAGTTGTTGATCATTGGGTCATCACTGAGGAGCTAAGGGCCACGATCCTGATCGTTGGGGTCGTGGCTCTCGTCGGCCCGGGTGGCCTTTAAGTCAAGGCCCCCATCGTGGTTCCCATCCCATAGTGGGTGAGATCGTTCATGCGTCTTATCGAGCCGTATCTGGCCGGTGGTCATCGTGCCTATCGTCACCGCCTTGGGGAGGTGTTGTCTTGTCTGATCTTTGTGGCGCAGGGCTAGCATCTAATGGGACCGAGGTGACTGCTGTCCCCTCGGTCCTTGTGGGATCAGTGCGGCATGCTTGCTTTTGTCAGAGCAGGCGTGCCTAGCTGCTCTCGACCTCCCCCCATCCCTTCTAGGGGTCGTGACGGGGAGAGGTCGTGCATTTTGCGAGTGTCGTGTGACTGAGGTGGGTGCAAGGGGTTAGGGCTGACCCCATCTTTAGCGCCTAGTCTGCTCTACTCGACTCTTGCTTGGCCTCGATCGTTTGGGCCCTTGCTAACTATTGCATTGCAGGCCACGCTGCCTGCTAACTAATCGGTGCCTTGGGACACCCTGGGGTCATAACCCCGACAGTAGCCCCCGAGCATTTTTGTGATCACGAAGTGATCGTGAAAGCGTTGGTACGCGCGTGCGTTAGAGCGTGGGCTTGTGGTTGTGTCCTACTCGAGCTTCGTTGCTCAACCCTTGAGGGCTAGTGTATTCAATGTGGTAGGTGGATGTTGTGCCCCGCCCTATCAGGGCATCCTGACGATGCGATTCTCGGTTGATGAGCCCTACCATGTCAGTGTGCCGTGTTTCGCGACCCAGGTGGAGCCATGTGGTCTTGTCGACCCCTGTTATGGCTCCTCATTTGGGAGGCCTAGACTTATTTGCCCTTACACGGGTATCTAACCTTTGTTGTGGCCCTCCATGGCGTGCCACGCGGCGTGGGGGCCCTTAGCCGTTTGATCCCCCTTTGGACCTATAAATTGGGGCTTTTCTTCCATTCGCATCATTCATGGTTGTAGTTGCAAAATTCTCCCACCTTCCTATGAGGAGAGCATGTGTGGGGGTATAACCCTCGATAGCCACTAGGCTGTACATGGGCCAAGCCGCCAGGGGAGGCCTGACCCATAAGATCAAGCCGCGCGGGGCACGGCATAGGTCGGCGTGCACCGCAAGACTACGTGAAGCTTCCTTGACGACGAAGGAGAATCTGATAGGATATGCTAGATATCATATTCCTTGTAAACATGTATCATGTAACCGATTAGGATAGATGCAATCGACATGTAACCCTACCCCCAACCTATATAAGGCGGGTAGGGACCCCCTTCATTTTTCATCGGATATCTCATAATAGAATCCACCAAAGACATAGGACGTAGAGTATTACGTCAAGCTGATGGCCTAACCCATCCTAATCGTTGTCTCTTGTGTTATGTGTCACCATTGAGTTCCTTCACGTGCACCTCCACCAATTCATCTACTACCGTGGGCATACCCCTCGGTAGACTGCCGACCAGATTTCATCAACAGTGGCGCGCTAGGTAGGGGGGGTGTGCTAAATCCATTGCAAACTAGATGGTCCGCTTCCTGAGCTCCATGATTCTTCCTGAGCCAGGCCTGACCTTCACTGTAGGATCTATGACCTGGGTCATCAGCGCCGACGGTGTTAAGGAAATCTTGGAGGCGGTGCAGAATCACCCTGCGCCGATCATGCCAGCATCTCCAACGACATCTTCGATCTTGGCGCCCAGCTGCTGGGTTAGGAGATCCATCAGCAATGACGATGTGATTGCATCCATCGATCGGGTCATAGACGACTTAGTGGAATGCCAGCTCCTCTTGGATTCGGTCTTAGATCAATCTAGAGCGAGCGAGGAAGTTCCTGCACTCCAAGATCACCAAGCCACTACAACCGAGCGACCTACTTGGCCACATCGTATGAGGCAGCCAGATTCAAATCTAGTGATCACGGCCACTCCGAAGGGGCGCGCAGTGTAACGCCGACCACTCCCTACTACCGGCCTATGCTTGGCCGATTATGATGCCCCGATGGAGAACCCACTGAGGCCCTATCCATTTGGGCTAGAGGGTGCGGGATCTGCATACTAGAACACCATCCACCACCTTTTCGTCGACCACGTCGAGCACGACCACGTCAGTGACCTCTACATGATTGATCTGACTAAGTCCGATCAGCCCGCGCCCGTGGTGAACATGGTGAATATTCGCCAACTTTCGGAGGAGTCCCTCCATAATGTTCTAGAAGAAACCCCCGATGAGTATTCCAAGGGCTCGACCAAGACTGCCTCTAGCTACCCTACCTTCAATCTAGGGTTCGGGGGCATGATTTTTCATGTCAGCCACGATAGTGTAACCAGAGACGGCGAAATCACCGATGAGCGCAATGCTCGCCTAGCAAAGAACGCCGATCAACAACGTTGCCGAGATGAGGAAGCCTCTCGTGGAGTTGATGGGGATCCTAACGCCCCGCACCGCACGCGCCGCAATCTGGAGGATGAGTTCGACATGGTGGGCAACCAGCCAGTACAGAAGATGCCAAGCGCCAATCTTGCCGTCGTTTTCAATGAGCTAGAGAGGCTCCCACAGACTCCAGAAGTTGAGAAGATCTAGGCGCACGTCATGGCGGCTCAAGTTCAAGTCAATGATCCAGCATCCTGCTCCATCTTACTTGATCGCGTTGGCTCGCAGCCATCGCTCCCACCACGATAGAGGACATCAACATCGGGGCTTCGAGCGCCCTCGACCCCAAGCTGGCGGGTCCTACCTCTATGAAGGACCTAGGGGCAGCTATGAAGGATATGTCGATCAGGGCGGATGCCCACCTCATCCATCGGGCGACCGAGGCGGTAACCGCAGCGCCAACTTGGAGGTGAATCAACCCCTGCGATATGACGTTCGTGAACATATGACGTTCGTGAACACACAGTATTCGCCTAAACGGATTAAATGGCCGTTTAAACAGCCAGTAAACGGTAAACATTGGTAAACTGTTTTGTTTAGGGGGTAAATGGAAATTAAATGGTTGACCGTTTAAACGGTCAAAAACAGGAAAAACGGTCTAAACGGCCTAAACGGAACGGAGATAAACAACATTAAATGGGCTAAACAGCTATTTAAATGACTGTTTAGGAGAACACGAGGTAAATCTAGTTCAGTTTTGTATAGATAAATTTGTATACTTAAGTTTATTATATTTATAAATGTGTACACTTGATATGTTACATGCATAAATATCTATAATTGGTTCTTTTCACATGCATAAATATATATACATACCAAAATAATTGATTTTTACTCGGATAAATATGTATAAATGCTAGAATACTTGATGTTTTACATGCACATATATAATTATATGTATTTTTTAAAGTACAAAACCGTTTAGACCGTTTAACTTCGTTTAAACACCGTGTAAACAGCCTAAACGCTAAACGAAGGGCGACCGTATAAAGACCATTTACCGTTTAGGAAAACATCATGAACACATCAACGCCAATATCGACGCCCAAGATCGCATTGAGAACAAAGGGCCGTGCACTACGAAGCAGAGATGGAACGCCGGCGCCAGTTCGACGCTGAGCATGGAGCACCCGGTGTGACCCGAGCACCACCCGCCCTGGCGCCCCGGACTTCGCTCATTCACGGCAAGACTCCGAGTTGTCCGGTGGTCCATGGGCTTCAAGATAGTTGGAGTGGACACCTACGACGGCAAGGCCAACCCTGCACAGTGGTTAATGCTCTATGAGATCATCGTGAGAGCTGCCGGTGGAAGTGAAGACATGATGGCAAATTATCTGCCCATCATGCTCAACCAGTCTACGAACAACTAGCTCCTTAGCTTATGAGAAGACTCTATCCAATCTTGGGATGACCTCAAGAAGGTCTTCACCGAGAACTACATGGCCAGCTGCGAGCAGTCGAGCACCAAGTATGACCTGGAAAAGCTTCATCAAACCTCTGGGGAGTCCCTACGCAGTTTCATCATGCACTTCTCGGAGACTAGGAACTTCATCCCCAACATCAGCGATGGTGAGGCTATCACCGCATTCACCAAGGGGCTCCAGCACGAGCAGCTTTGGGGAAAGCTCTACCGCAAGAGGCCTACAACCATCGATGAACTGATACAGATAGCGAACGGCTATGCCGATGCCAAGGAAGCTGAGCGGGCCGCCCACTCTGATCACCCTCAACGCCGTCATGATGACCGTCGTGAAGAGAGGCGTTACGATGATCGCGACCATCACCCCAACGATCATGACTGCCATCGCAATGAGCGTGACCATCGCCCCGATGACCACGAGCACCAATGCGATGACCGCCCAGGGAGCTCGAGAGATAGACAAAACCACTGTCGTAGGCCTGATAACTCAGTCAATGCCATCAACCCTCCTCGTGCGAAGCGCACCTATGACATCAACTATGCCAAGCTCCTTGATGGCCCATGCCCTATCCATAAGGCACCAAGCATACCATGGGAGAGTGCAAAGGCTTGAACATGGCTTTTTGTGTGGAGGACGCGAAGAGGCCACGGCGCAATGACGATGATACGAATGACGGTCAAGGCAAAGAATGGGAGAAGGATGTAGGCCCTACTTTCTAGATTGCCACCAAGACTGTAGCCTCCATCTTCGGTGGTCGAGCAGCCTTTGAAGACAAATGAGAGCAGAAGCTTGTCGCCAAGCGCGTCATGTTGGTCTCTAGCTACGACGAGCCTATCACCAACCCCAAGTACCTCGACTGGTCAGAGCACCCGATCACCTTCTCCCAGGCTAACTAGTGGGCAAATATCCTATACCCAAGGCATTTCCGCTTGTCCTAGATCCCATCATCAAGGACATGCACTTCTAGAAAGTCCTCATCGACGGAGGGAGTGCCCTCAACATCCTTTTTGCTAGATCCCTAGAAGAGCTAGGGCTCAAGAAGGAAGACCTCATCCCCATGGACTCTCCATTTTGGGGGATCATCCCCGAGAAAGCATCCCAACCCCTAGGGCCGATCACCCTACCGGTGTAGTTTGGCACCACCAAGCACTTTCGCACCAACTACGTCAACTTCCTGGGCCGTGCCATCCTTGGCCAACCATGCCATCCACGGTTGACTAGCTCTCGCCAAGTTCATGACCGTGCTGTACTACACATACCTGGTGCTGAAGATGCCAACAGAGCAAGGGATCCTCTCCCTACGGGCCAACTTTGACGTCGCCTACGCTTGCAAGAAGGAAAGTTCCGTGCTCGCTGAGGCTACCGACATCTCCATCCACATGCAAGACTGCCTCGCTACCTTGTAGCAGATATCACTAGAGGACCTGGAGATCCCCATGATGGAGGTTGCCCGAGCATCGACAAAGTCCAAGGAGGTGAAGAAGGTGGCCCTTGTCCCCGATGACCGGTCTAAGACTGCTCAGATCAGGGTCGGCCTCGAACATAAATAGGAAGACACGCTCATCAGCTTCCTAAGGGAGCACATCGACGTGTTCACGTGGAAACCTGCGGACATGCTCGGCGTATCTCGGGAGCTGATTGAGCACTCCTTAAATGTCTCGGTGACCACCAAGCCGATCAAGTAGAAACTTCGATGATTCGTGCAGGACAGAAAGGATGCCATTAGGGTAGAAATAACTAGGCTTTTAGCTGCTAGTTTTATCAAGGTGGTGTATCATCCAGAGTGGTTAGCTAACCCGGTTCTTGTAAGAAAAAAGAATAAAGAATAGAGAATCTACGTTGATTACACCGACCTCAACAAACACTGCCCTAAGGACCCCTTCGGCCTACCTCGCATTGATGAGGTCATAGATTCCACAGCCGATTGTGAGCTCCTATGCTTTTTAGATTGCTACTCTGGTTATTACCAAATTGCCTTAAAGGAAGAAGATCAGATCAAGACGTCATTCATCATGCCTTTCGGCGCCTACTGCTACACGACCATGTCCTTCAGGCTCAAGAATGCGGGTGCTACTTATCAAAGACCAATCCAGTGCTGCCTCAAGGACTAGATCAGGAAGAACATCGAGGCCTACGTCGATGATGTGGTGGTTAAGTCTAAGACTGCTAATTCCCTCATCGCCGACCTCACCGAAGTCTTCAAAGCCCTCAAGGTGTACCGATGGAAGCTAAATCCCACTTAGTGCATTTTTGACGTCCCATCTAGTATCCTATTAGGCAACATCATCAGCCGCTATGGCATCAAAGCCAACCCTCAAAAAGATAGTGACGGTTACTAACATGAAACCACCGACCTGCGTCAAGGACGTTCAGAAGTTAACGGGGTGTATGGTGGCTCTCAGTCGTTTCATATCCCATCTAGGCGAAAAGGGGCTCCCCTTTTTCAAGCTCCTTAAGGCCCAAGATAAGTTTGTCTAGTCAGAGGATGCAGACAAGGCGTTCGCCGAGCTTAAGCAGTTCCTTACTTCTCCTCCGATCATGACTGCCCCCCTAAAAAGATGAAACCCTACTCATCTACATTGTAGTGACTAACTGAGTGGTCAGCATAGCAATCATCATCGAACAAGAAGAGGCCATACACGCCTACAAAGTCTAGTGCCCAGTGCATTTCATCAGCAAAGTCCTGAATGAGTCTAAGACTCGCTATCCTCAGGTCCAGAAGCTGTTGTACGCTATCCTGATCACATCTCGAAAGCTCTGCCATTACTTCAAGACTAACCCTATAGCAGTGGTTACTGAGTACCCACTCGACAACATCCTCCACAACAAGGAAGCCAATGGCCGCATCATTAAATGGGCGATCGAGCTCGGCACCTACACCCTCAACTTTCGGCCCTGCTAGACGATCAAGTCATAGGCGCTCGCCGATTTCATAGCCGAGTGGATGGATATGAAGAGTCCTGTCCCAGCCGATCATCCCGAGCATTGGACCATGTACTTTGATGGATTCCTTAATCTCGACGGCGCTGGGGCAAGCGTATACTTCATCTCTCCATCCGAGGACAAGCTTCGCTATGTCCTTTGGATTCACTTCCAAGCATCCAACAATGTCATGGAGTATGAGGTGGCATTGCATGGTCTCCATATAGCCGTGGAGCTCGGCGTCAAAAGCCTCATGGTGTATGGTGACTCCGCACTCATCATCAATCAACTCAACAAAGACTGGAGCTACACTAACGAGAGGATGGACGCTTACTGCACGGTGATAAAGAAACTCGAAGACAAGTTCTACAGAATTGAATAACATCATGTGGTTCAGGTTGATAATCAAGCAGCCGATGAGCTGTCAAAGTTAGTGTCAACCCGAGTGGAAGTTCTAGTTGGAGTTTTCATCTAGGACCTTGTGACCTCTTCCATTAAGCAGGGGTAGGAAGACGTTGAAGAAAAGCCACCTACCAAGCAGATAGTCACAGTGGTTCCTGGGCCGAGCAGTGATTGGAGGACGCCTTTCATCAAATACCTAACCACTACAGACATCCCGGCTAACAACATAGAGAGAGAGCGCCTCACCCATCGTAGCAAGCTTTACGTCCTAGTTGAGGGAAAGTTGTATCGCAAGAATGCCAGGGAAGAGATACTTCAAAAGTGCGTCTCCACAGAAGAAGGCGAGAAGATACTCAAGGAGATCCACACCGGCACCTGCGGTAATCACGTAGCCTCTAGAACATTGGTTGGCAAAGCCTTCCGAGCATGTTTCTATTGGCCTTCAGTCATCGCCGATGCAGAAGCGCTCGTTCGCCGGTGTGAAAATTGCCAGTTTTTTGCTAAGCAGATCCACGTCCTGGCCCAGGCCCTACAGACGATTCCTGCTTCTTAGATCTTCGCATGCTAGGGACTTGACATGATCGGGCCATTCAAACCTATGCTAGGAGGTTTTTGCTAGGTCTACATCTGCATTGACAAGTTTTCTAAGTGGATCAAATTCAAACCCCATGTCCAAGCTACAGCAAAAAAGGCAGCCGTGCTGCTCGACGACATCATCCACAAGTTCAGCCTCCCAAATAGCATTATCACCAACCTGGGTTCCATGTTCACTGGCAGTGACTCCTAGGATTTCTATGATGAAAGATGCATCTCAGTCAAGTATGTCTCGGTAGCACACCCAAGGGCCAACAACCAAGTTGAGCACGCCAAAGGCATGATCCTAGAAGCGTTGAAGAAGCAGCTCTATGAGAAGGAACATAAACACCCAGGCAAGTGGCTCAAGGAACTACCAGCTGTGGTCTGGGGACTAAGCTCCCACCCTAGTTGGAACACTGGCGTCTCCCTATACTTCATGGTTTTTGGCTCTAAGGCCGTATTACCTGCCGACATCGCCTTTTGAGCACCCAGGGTGGAGAATTACAACGAGGAGAACTCTAACCAAGCTTGACTTGTCAAAGTTGATAGCTTAGAAGCGGAACGTCTAGTCACCTATGTTCGGACGGCAAAATACCTCAACGGCTTATGAATATACTACAACTGCAATGTCAACGATCGATTCTTTGTGGTCGGAGACTTAGTACTCCATAGGAAACAGAAGACGGACGGGATGCACAAGTTTTCTTCACCTTGGGAGGGCCCCTTCATGGTCAAGGCGGTCACCCAACCAGGGTCCTATAGACTATGCGACATGGATGAAAGAGACGTCCCAAATTCCTGGCATATTGATCTCCTTAGGCGTTTCAACCCTTGAAACATTCCATTCAAAGATATGTACCTTTCATATTCAAGTATTTAATAAAGTTTTTTTGCCCTGATGTTTCTTCATGTTGTTTTCCCTATGATTACTTGCTAAGTGATCTTTCTTCATGTATACCATCTTAACGATGACATACGACTAAGCCTAAGGCAAATTCCCGAATAGTCATATTGACGCTCGGATGTCCCTAGAGGCGGCCTTGTCTCTGGCTTCTCCCTACATGTGCATGAGCATCTGCCCTCTGCATTATGGGTGGTCGGCAGCGGCTCCTTAGCGCTGCCTTGTTCTTCTTACATGCACACGGGCTCCGCGCTTCGCATTATGGTTAATGGGCTAGCTAGGGCAGAGACTCAGCTATAAACTAACTGGCCGGATGGTTTATATTAAATATAAACACAAACTTCATTATAACACTAAGTGTTCATCAAAAACTGCTAAACACTTTTATACAGCATTTAAACACAAATTTTATCCTAATCTACCAGACACTGCCTTGTCCCTCACCGAATAGGTCAACATCCCCGACGAGCCTCGTCGCTGCTTCCTCGGCTTCGTCTTCCAGCTTTGGCGATCTTCTATGTGTCTATTCCTCGGGCATAGCCAGTCATTATCACTTAGGGTTTTACCAAAGGATAGTGCGACTGCAACACCATGAGCGCATGGACAATAGCTTCATGGGTAGCACTATGTGTGAACTCCTTGAAGTCCGACCATGCTGTCTGACTCCGGTCCAAGATTGTCCAAGGCGATGGGTCCCCAGGAAGCTATATTGTCCCCTTGGGTGGCATGAATCCAATGTAGCCTAGCACGGGCTTGGTCCTCGAAGACCATGAACTGCGCCTGCACCTGATAATGATATTCTGCAACACACCAGCAATAGTATGCTAAGTATGCTCCTAACGCTGCGAAAACTGATACAACAAGATGATGCCCTTACGTTCAAGATCCTTGGTGACCTTATCGGCTTTCTCCTCCGCCTCCTCTTTTCCTTTAAGGAGCTGGCCGACGGTCTCATGGGAGAGTCCGACCTCCATCTCTAGGGCTACACAACAAGGGTAGACGTTTTGTAATGCTGAGCATTAACAGAGCAAAAATCAAGGTTGTACCTTTCTCCTGGTCGGTACTATGGCTAAGCCGCTCGACTAGCGATTGGTTCTTTGCCTCCATTAGCTGGCGATCCTTCTCCAATGCTAGGACCTTCACTTCCAAATCCTCCCTATGGTGGTGTTCTTGGAGCAGGCACGTCTGGAGGTTGGTCATCGATGCCTGGAGGTTTTTGTTCTCCTCCAGCATCGGGGTCATCTCTTCCAATTGCCATCAACGCTGCTCGGATATCTTCATTACGTTCTGCAGCAACACATGTTCACAAACCACATTCGGCAACAGACATGACAAAAAATTACTTTAGGCACACCTCAATTCGGCCAATCATCGCCGACGGGTCGGCTCTTAGTGTCTTCATTTCCATGCTCGCCTCTTCCTCCTCCAGCATGTCGAATTCATCGCCATGCTGGATGACCGTGCGGAGGACCTGAGAGGCTGGGCGGGCTCCTGAACAATTTATTCAACTTCCACACCAGCTACCCTTGGAGGGTCCCTCCTCGGTTGCTGTTGTGCTTGGACATATCCTGTCCGAGCCCTATCTAGGCCATCGACGCCACCGCAGGGGATGCTTGCTCTGTAACCATGGACGAACCCTCCGCCGTGCTACTTGGTGCATCCCCCATGGCCTCTGACCCTGCTTTGACAGGACCACCCAATGACCCCACCGCAGTCCATGCTTCTTCACCACTCGACGCATCGATAGGGTCACCCTCATCATGCGCCCCACCACCGGGAGAGGTCGGCTCGATGGCCGGTAGCTCCTCCATTGAAGGGGCGACCGGCTCTGCAACGGGTGTCTCCTCCATGGTGGGGGCGACCGGATCTGCCTCTCCTGGTCCCTGCTCGGTGCCAGGAGCCTCTGACTCTATTGCGCGCTGCCCGTAGTCAGTAGCTGATGGTTGTAGCTCTTCTGTTGACTCCGCGCACCAACCAGGAAACAACCGATCAAACAACATTCTCGTATTTGCAACAATATGAGGATGATGGAAACTTACAACTATGATTCATGCTGGGTCATCCGGAACCGGCGTGCCCTGCTGGATCCACCCTATCCCACGGCAGATCCACCTAGCACCTCTGCCATCCATGGGCCGGTCATCCCCACTTCCGCAGGCGTCGCCACTCGAGTTGGCTCAGGACTAGAGCTGAGGTCACCCGTGTCAGCTCAGGGACTCGCCTATCGGTCCTGGTCCTAGCTACCATGGTCCCCCAAGCATCCCTGGGGACAGCTGCACCGGTATCCCATGCTCGCTGTCGCTCCTGGGTCTCCGCTCCTATCGGGACAGCCGGTGGAGGGGTCTCGGTGCTCGAAGGTGGAGGCGCCATAGACTCATCATCAGAGGACGTCCTTGACTGCACCATCTGCTGCCTCTAGGGCTAGGTGGAGCCACCAATGCTAACTGGCCCCTCCTCACCTCAGAAGGGCCTCGCCATTTTCCTTCTTTTCATGGATGGCTCCTCACCAATGGGCCGCTTGCCCCGAAGCTTCTCACAGACATATGTCATCCGTCCATCATCACTTTCAGCTCCACGGCTCTCCAATCCCTCCTTGTGGGCATCCTAGCTCAGATGATGCTGGGGACTGAAAGGATCAAGATGCCCAAGAGGGGGGGTGAATTGGGCTAATTCTAAATTTCTTTACAATAATTAAATCCTATGGTTAGCCCAATTAACCCCTTGTGCATAGAAAGTGTTTCTAATCGTTCTACCGCACAAAAGACTTGCAACCTAAGTTCCAATCCTACTCTAGCATGACAATTCTATGAATGTAAAGACAAGAATTGAATTGCTCAAAGTAAGTGCTCAAAGTAAATGCTCAAAGTAAATAGAGAAGGAGGAACGTCGGGATGTCTTGCCAAGGTATCAGAGAGTCACCACTCTCTACTAGTCCTCGTTGGAGCACCCACGCAAGGGTGTAGCTCCCCCTTGATCCACGCAAGGATCAAGTGCTCTCTACGGGTTGATTCTTCGACACTCCGTCACTGTGAATCACCCACAACCGCTCACAACTTGAGTTGGGTCATCCACAAGCTCTCCGGATGATCACCAAGCTCCCAATCACCACCAAGCCATCTAGGTGATGGTGATCACCAAGAGTAACAAGCACGAACTCTCACTTGACCATGATAAGCCTAATGAGAAGGGTGGATGCACACTTTGCTACTCTTGATCTCACTAATAAGGGCTCTCTTTGGGATTCTCAAATCTCAATCACCTCACTAGGACCTTGCTCTTCTTGGCACTCTCTAAGGTGTTTCTCAGCTGTTGGAATGAGCAAAAGTACCCCCACACATGAGTGGAGGTTGTATTTATAACACCGGCTAAAAAACAAACTGTTATGTGCCTCTGTGGGGTGATCGGACGCTCTGGTCATGTTGACCGAACGCTCCGGTCAGTACACCTCGAACTCCAGTGGTTAAGTGTTGACCGGACACTGGCCAGCGTCCGGTCAGCACTGACTGGACGTGTCCGGTCACATTTTCCCCTCATTGGAACCTTACTGATGTCGACCGGACACTGGACCCCCAGCGTCTGGTCACTTGCTGAGCAGCGTCCGGTCAGTAGCCGAAACCTGATCAGCGTCCGGTCAGCATTGACCGGACACGTCCGATCAGGATTCTCCCTCTCTGGGACCTTACTGGAGTTGACCGGACGCTGGCCCTCAGCATCTGGTCACTTGACCTCTCAGCTTCCGGTCACTTCTAGATGCTTTCACCTTGGTCAAATGAACTGACCGGACCCTGAGCCAACGTCCGTTCAGTATTTGACCCTCCATTCACTTCCAACTCTCGATCATATATGAATGAAGTTTGCTCCATTGGATCAAAGGGCTGTTAAGGAGCTATCTAGTGCTAGATTTAGCAAGTGTGCACCACACCTAACTCACTAGACTCACCTAGGTCAAGCTACCTGTTCATACCCCCTTAATAGTATGGCCAAAGGAAAAAGAAAGTCCTAAACTACTCTAAGTGTCTCTCCAACTTCAATCAACACTTAGAACTAGTCCATCCTTAACCTTGTCGTCCATCCTTTGAAAACCAAAATGATTTCCATCGTAGGGGCATGACAACCATAATTGCCCAATCGATCTCCATTACCATGACCTAACTTAATTGCCTCTACAAAACACACGTTAGTCATAGTAATCACGTATTGTCATTAATCACCGAAACCCAACTAGGGGCCTAGATGCTTTCAATCTCCTCCTTTTTGGTGATTGATGACAATACTACCTCGAGTATGTGAAAGAGATGAGGTTTTTAACATGCTTGGTTCGTATAAGCTTTTAGCAATAAGAACAAAAGTGTTAGGCAAGCTTATATGACCAAGCCAACATGATGTACTCAAAAGATATGAAATAAGCATGAGTACAAGTAATGAAGCTCATTTGCATCAGAGTAAAACGCAGAAGCAAAAGCAAATGAGCATAGCACAAGTGATATGACATATAAATAATTCAAAGTAGAGAGCACACATGTCATATATCACGATCATGTAGATATCAATATCACATAAATATAGTTTAATGCATAAATGTAAACACACGACGAATGCAACGATGAATGCATAATAGTGTATCACACATAAAAACTCCAAATGTAAAAAGATAAGCTAATATAATAACTAAGCTCCCCCTAGATATGTCGCTCCCCCTAAGGCTAACATACTCGAACCCTCTCCCCCTTTGGCGTCAAACATCAAAACCTAAGGGTCGGTCGATGGGGCTGCAACGGACGAGCCTGGCGCTGAGTTACGAGGAGCGAGGTGGAACTGGGTGCCATAATCATCTCATCCTAAGCTCTGAGCTATCTAACCCTCTGTAGCTAGAAGTGATGCTGAAGCAGTCTAGGTCGGATCAGGAACTGGAGCTACTATAGGCTGTGCTGGTATGACTGAAGCAGCCGGCTCTGATGATGCCATGGAGGAAGGGAGCATCTCTGTAGTCCCAGTGATAGGTGCAACTATAGAAGGACCTAGGACATGTAAGTATGGAGGAGTAGGCTACCCTGTCAACTCACTAAAGGAAGCACCAAGGCTCCTGGACACTGTAGTCTCTGGCACTAGCAGCGAGGACATCTCTGCCGGTGTGAAGCCCGTCTAAAAAGGTGTGAACTGCGGGGCTAGCACTGACGAAGCAAATTACTAGGACACCTGCTCTGTAGGTGAAGCAAACTATGCTGGTGGCTGTTCCTGACTCTGAAGCCCACTAGGCTGTAATGCTAGAGTCATCGAAGTGGTGGCAGGCTGACCAAGCTAGGGCGAAGGCTGTGGCGGTGGGGCCCCAATCGCTATCACTACATGCTGCATGAATCCGAGAACTACTGCTGCATGAGAAGCTACTGCTGATGCATGGCCTACTGCTGCTGTTGTATGGCCTGCTACTGCTGCTGGATGGCCTGCTGCTGTCTCTGGAACTCGTCCTGCCGAGTCTGAAATTGTGCGAACGTAGCAGCAGTCTCCTGAGCCTGACGAGCCTGGTCCTGCCTCATCCGCTTAAGTATAGCAAGAAGAGCGGGGTCTGTCTGCGATGCAGGTGGCGCTGAACTAGAGCTATCAGCCTCATGGTCATGTCACCATGGAGGCATCTAAGGAATGGGCTGGTAGTCATCATCAGAACTGTCACTGGGGTCGCTCACAACCATCCCCTCCTACTGAGCAAGTTGCTCCTCCTCTGTAGCTACAATACCCCTGATAATATCATCCTACTGGGCTACAAACTCTGGCACATCAGGACGATGGCGTGGCTGGCTAGGTGCCCGTGGTGTGCTATGATGGATCATCTGAGTCATGTTGTATGCAGGAAATTCCATCGTAGCACCACTGTACTCAACAAGCATCTCTGGTGGCCTCATAGTAACTGCCCTGTGAATAAGAAAAGTGATCCAGTGGGCATATGGCAGCTGCCTGCAACCTCTGAAGCCCTCTACAATAGTGTCCTCCATCTCAGACAGAAGAAGATCCCAGATGTCAAATACTATCTGCTGCATCAGAGAGTTGATAAGCCACAACTGTATGCGAGTCAAGCCCTCGCGATACCCCATCCTCGGAAGCAATGTCCTCCTCATGATAGCCTCAAGCACGCGAGCAGTAGGAGTAAGATCACTGGGGTTCCTGCGTGACCCCTCACCAAAGGGCTCTATGAAGCAGTGGCGAACCAAGTCCATAGGGGGCACTATACCGCCATGAGGGCGTCTAGGAGGTGCTGTCTGTCCATAGCAAACCTCATGAAACCTGACAGGCTGCTCCTGAAGCCTAAGTATCTCCCTGACCCTAGTGCTCATTAGCCGATAGTCTCTGCCTCTTAATGCAAAGTGAATATAGTTATGCTGCGGGTCAATCCAGAGAGAAGCATAGAACCGACGAACCCAAGATGGAACATATAATCTGGTCCATCCAATCAAGTCTGTCAACTCCAGCAGATATGCAAGGTAGGGGCAAATGTGCTCTCCAGCTGCTGCAACAATAGACTCTATGTTGTAAACTCTCTGAGATCTGAAAATAGCTCCACTGTTAAGATATGCATTGTAGAAATCCTCCTGGAGTGGTGTGTAGAAGCCCTCTGATGCTCTCTCATCCCTCCTGGGTGGAAATCACACCTCAAAGTCCATGAACCTCAGCTGCTACACCTGCTTGGCCATGGCGGCCCTCAGGTCAAGATGGGTCACTAGAGACGGACCCTGTGGTCTAGGCGGTGGACGAGAACCCCTCCGCTGAGTGTCTGGCCTCGGTGTAACTGGAGCACGGGTACGACCAGAGCGGCATAACTGTGGATGATGTGCCGGCTCTGTCTCCTTGGCCTGCTCGGCCTACTCACCCTCCTGAGTCTGTTGTGCTGGCTGTGCCTCCTGAGTCTGCTCTGCTGCCTGTGGCTGCTGCTGTGACTCCCCCTAAGACTGACCCTCTTCAATGGCAACACGCCATCCTCCAATCATGAGAGTCCCAGCTGGACCACCATGAAGGCGCTCAACTTGCTCAAGTGTATCCCTTGCTTCTGGTGACAGCTGATCTACGATCCAGACTCCACTGCGATCACCTCCTCTCTCAGCATGCTCTGCGGCCTCTGCAACTATGGCGGCTCTCGCTGTCTCTGCATCTAGATACTTGTGCTTCTTTGTTGCAGTCTTCTTCATTACCTTGCCTTTTGGATCTGCAGGCAAGCGAGGCGGACGCCTTGGATCCTCATCACCTGGACCACCTCCAGTGTTCTTGAAACGAGCCATCTGACAAGGACTGCTGCCTCTAACAAAGATCAACTGCCACTGACACTTTTGAGGCTTGGCCTCATTCTGTACTCGCGAGCTTGGCCCTGAGTTAACTGATAACTACCACTAACACCTCAATGGCACCGACTCGCTGCACGATGGAATAGATAGGATATACAAATAATTTTAATTATTCTTCTAGAGATATGAAACCCTAATAGAGCAAGCAATTTGGTACGAAATTGAAACACGGGCTTGCTACCTGACGAATCAGTGAATCGACAAGAAGAGGTACGAACGGGGAACCACCGGATCGGCTAGGGTTACGCGATGCGTAGTGAATCGACGACAAGGGTTTAGAGTGGGCACTGGAGGCTCTCCGGCGATGGATCAGTCGGCACTGTAGCTAGGGTTGGCGCTAGGTGGTGGCGGCGTAGGGAGGCGGCACTGCGGCGCTGTGGTGGTGCACGAGAATGGCGGCGTGGTGGCTCGGCGCGGGTGTGGCAGTGCAGGCAGGGCACGACGGCCAGTGGTGATGCGGTGGTGCGTGGGCTCGGCAGAGGACGGCGTGGCGAAGCTTGATGCACGGCTAGGGCTCGAGAGCACAGGCACGGCAGTGTGGACAGGCGGTGAAGTCGGCACGGGTAAGGGGCTAGGTCAGTTGGACACTCGATTATAAAGGGGTCCCCCACGGAATTGAATAGGAAACGGAGAAAGAGTTTGCAATCCGCACGATTCCTATTAACCGGACGCACCAGTGGCAGCGACCGGACGCTGCCACCCAGAGTCCGGTCGATTCTAGAGAGGTCCAATTCCTCTAGAATCGCGACCGGACGCGTCCAGTGGACACTGACCGGACGCAGCTAGAGTCCGGTCAATACAGCCTTCGTCTTCTCCACACGACTGGACACTAAAATGCCTTCTGACGGGACGCTGAAAGGCAGAGTCCGGTCACTCCTTCACAGCAAGTTCACCTCCTATGAACTGACCGGACGCTAGACTTCAGAGTCTGGTGCAGCGCCCGATCACTCTTTTTCCAGCAAATCTTCAAAGTTCTTCATGCTGCCTGTTCCCAATCAAGTCCCAATTTGAATAAGATCCAAATAAACACCAATTGGGACTGATGTGAGTGACCTCTCTCAAACCCTCAAGTTTTTTAAAATATTTTGCCATAGGCTATAATTCTTTTTAAGAAAATAGGCAATAAGAGGGCAATTTGAAGACAAACAACAAAACAACATTCATGCATATGCAATGCAAGATTCTTCATTTAATGATCCGAAGATGATATCATCAACATACACTTGACAAATAAAGATATGCCCATCAAGCTTCTTGGTGAATAGTGTGGTGTCAACCTTCCCAATGGTGAAGCCCTTCTCATTGAGGAAGTCCCGAAGGCGCTCATACCAAGCTCTTGGGGCTTGCTTAAGCCCATATAATGCCTTGGACAACCTATAAACATGATTAGGATATCTAGGGTCTTCAAACCCGGGAGGTTGATCAACATAAACTAGTTCATTAATAAAGCCATTTAAAAATGCACTTTTCACATCCATTTGATATAATTTTATTTCAGGATGAGATGCATATGCAAGGAGGATACGAATGGCTTCTAGTCTTGCAACCGGTGCAAAGGTCTCTCTAAAATCCAAACCTTCAACTTGAGAGAACCCCTTTGCTACTAGTCTTACCTTGTTCCTCACAACAACACCTTGATCATCATGCTTGTTCCAGAACACCCACTTTATTCCAATGACTCTTGCACCTTTTGGCCGCTCTTCAAGAGTCCACACTTCATTGCGGGTGAAGTTGTTCAACTCTTCATGCATGGCATTTATCCAATCCAGATCTTGAAGAGCTTCTTCAACCTTAGTAGGCTCAAAGCAAGAGACAAAAGAGTGATGAGCAATAAATGAAGCAAGTTTTTGTGAGTGAGTCATTACACCCTTTGATGGACTCCCTATGATGAGATCTTGTGGATGATCTTGTAGTAGAGGTGTATTTCTTCTATTGACCACTTGAGGAGGAGGTTGTGGAGCATCAACATCTTGAGCTTGTACCACCATTTGCTCATGGGAGACATGAGTGTCTTCATTTTCTACTCTCCCATCTTTTTCACCATCTTGTGGCATATTTGATGAAGAAGGTGGATCAATCACTTGTACATCATCTTCATCATCTTTAGGCTTGATGTCTCCAACCAGAATGTTCTTCATAGCCTCCCTCAATGGTTCATCACCTACATCATCAAGATTCTCATGTGCTCCTTGGGAGCCGTTAGATTCATCAAATTCCACATCATATGTTTCTTCAACCAAGCCGGTGGCATGATTAAATACTCTATATGCTTTGGACTTTGATGAGTAACCAACAAGAAAACCAATATCACAACGTCTTTAGAACTTCCCTAGGCGTTGCCGCTTCTAGTAGATGTAGCATTTACAACCAAACACCATAAAGAAGGAGACGTCCGGCTTCTTCCCATTGAGCAACTCATAAGGTGTCTTGCCAAGGAACTTTTGAAGGAATAGGCGGTTGGATGCATAGCATGTGGTGTTGATAGCTTCCGCCCATAGAGCTTCGGGGGTGTTGTACTCATCAAGCATTGTTCTTGCAAGAGTGATCAATGTCTGGTTTTTCCTCTCAACTACACCATTTTGTTGAGGAGTATATGTTGCGGAGACCTCATGTTTGATTTCAACTTTATCACAATAAGCTTCTATGTTTGTGTTGTCAAATTCCTTCCCATTGTCACTTCTTATCTTCTTTAGCTTCACTTCAAATTCATTTTGAGCTCTCTTGGCAAACTTCTTGAAGCAAGATGCAACTTCGGATTTGTCATGAAGGAAGAATACCCATGTATACCTTGAATAATCATCAACAATCACAAGACAATAAAGATTTTCTCCCAAACTCTTGTATGTTGTTGGTCCAAATAAGTCCATGTGAAAGAGTTCTAGCACTCTTGTGGTTGACATGAAAGCTTTGGTTGGATGAGTATTTGCAACTTGCTTGCCGGCTTGACATCCACTACAAAGCTTGTCCTTCTCAAACTTCACATCCTTCAACCCTCTCACCAAATCATTCTTCATTAGCTTATTGAGTGAGCTCATCCCAACATGAGCAAGTCTTCTATGCCATAGCCACCCAAGTGTTGTTTTGGTGAATAGGCAAGTCTTCAAGTTTACATCTTCGGAGGTGAAGTCCACTAGATATAGGTTGTTATATCTAAATCCTTTGAATATCACTTGTTCATCATCATTCTTAGATACAACAACTTCCTTCTTAGTAAACAAGCATTGGAAGCCAAGATCACACAATTGTCCAACGGATAGCAAGTTGAAACTCAATGAAGCAACATATAGCACATTGGAGATGGAATGATCATTTGATATTGCCACTTTGCCCAATCCTTTAACCTTGCCCTTTGAGTTATCTCCAAATGTGATTCTTTCTTGTCCATCTACTTCTTCATCTAGTGAGGTGAACATATGAGGATCACTGGTCATATGTTGTGTGCAACCACTATCAATAATCCAATGACTTCCACCGGTCTTGTAGTTCACCTACACACAAGAGATCAAGCTTTAGGAACCCAAACTTGTTGAGGGGCCTTCACCTTCTCAACAAGTGACTTTGCAACCCAAATTTTCTTAGGCCTATTCTTGTTGGAAGGCCCTAAGAACATGACTTTCATTTTCCCACTAGTGTCCTTTCTAAGCATGTAGTGAGCATTGAAGGCAAAAGGTCTAGCATGCTTGGGCAAGGGTTGTGGTGGTGGAGTTTGGCACTCATGAGCAAAGTGGCCTTCTTGTCTACACTCAAAACATCTCTTTGGCTTTGGCTTTGACTTATGTTGTTGTTGAGCTTGAGCCTTCTTCTCTTGGTTTGCCAAGTACCCAATGCCACTTCTATCCATCTTCATGATGGTGTTCATAAGTAGCTCACTTTGAAGATGCTTGCCTCTTGTGAACTTGCTCAATCCAATCTTGAGATGCTCTTTCTCCAACTTAAGCTTATTGTTTTCTTTCTTAAGAGCATCATTGTTCTTCTCTTTCTTGAGCTTCTTGTTTTCTTCTTTGAGCTTCTCATTTTCAAGCATCAACTCACCATCATGATCAAGAGTTTCTAGCATAATGGTGTTGTGGCTTTTGATCTCTTCAAGATCTTTCTTGAGCTTTGCATTGTCATTCTTGAGCTTGACAAACTCATCATAATCATCGGCCTCAACCACTTGCTTGCCCTTGCTACTAGAACTTTGCTCAATGCTCTCAATGATCAAATCATCACATGATGTAGCTATATCAATCTTAACAACATCGTTAGTAGCATCATGTGGCTCATTGGATAAAAATTCTTGAGCAATGACAAGATTATCATGATTAATCTTAAGAGTGGTGTGTTCTTCTTTTAGCTTGTTGTGGCTAGTGATGAGCTCTTTGTGCGCCCACTCAAGTTTATCATGTTTATCTTTAAGCTCTTTCTTAGAAGATTTGAGCTCCTTGAGTTTGGATGATATAGCATCATTTGCTTCTCTAAGCTCAACACTAGCCTTTTCGGCTATATCACATTTAGCTAAAAGGGAATCATTTTTAGCCTCTAGCTTTTCATTCTTAGCTCTAGTCTTTATAATGATCTTAGTGTATTGTTTGAGCAATCTAGCAAGATCATCATAAGAAGGTGACTCATATTCATCATCATCACTATCGCTATCATCATTACTAGCATGTTCATCACCACTACTATCATCATCATTTGTTACCTTACATTCACCCTTGGCCATAAGGCATAGGTGTGTAGAGGATGATGGCGGTGGTGGCGATGGAGATGATGAAGAGTCAATAACAATAGCGGCCACCTTCTCATCGTCACTATCATCATCAGATGATCCACTAGATGAATCAATGTTCGTGAGCCAATCACCGATGATGTAAGCCTTTCCACTCTTCTTCTTCTTGTGGAAGTCCTTCTTCTTGCCATCTCTCTTCTTGTATGGCTTGTTCTTTTTCTTCTCATCTTCATCTTCATTGCTTGAGTCATCTTTCTTGCCCTTGTTCTTGTTCTTGAACTTGTCTTTCTTGGGCTTGGTGCATTGGTGTGCTAGATGACCAAGTTCTCCACAATTGTAGCAATCCATCTCGGAGATTGGCTTCCTTCTAGAGCTTGTGAAGAACTTCTTCTTCTTGCCATCGAACTTGATGCCACTCTTGTTGAGCTTCTTTAGCATCTTGGCGGTTTTCTTCACCATGAGAGCAAGGCTTGCATCATCAAATTCATCATCACTTGAGCTCTCATACTCAAGCCTTGCTTTGCCCTTTTCTTGGCTAGCTTTGAATGCTAAATCTTTTTCTTTCTTCTTTGTAGAGGATGAGCCATCTTGAGGTGTGATGCGCATGTACATCTCATGAGCATTGATCTTTCCCAAGATTTGTGTTGGTGTAGCGGTGGAAAGATCACCTTGATGTAGCGCAGTCACAATATGCCCATATTTGTCAATGGGGAGGACACTCAAGATCTTTCTTACAACATCGGATGGTTGCATTTGAGTGAGTCCAAGCCCATTGACTTCCTCTACAAGAACATTCAAACGTGAATACATTTCATTAGCACATTCTTTGGGAAGCATTAAAAAGAGTTCAGCTTTTTCATGACAAGATGATAGTGTTCCTCACGCTCACTCTTTGTTCCCTCATGGAGCGCACAAACGTCCGACCATAGTGCATGGGCGTCTTTGTGATTCCTCACCCGGTTGAACACATCTTTACAAAGGCCTCTAAATATGGTGTTTCTAGCCTTTGCATTCCATTTTTCGTAGTTCAACTCATCGCCTTGTGGGTGTGCGGCATCCCGAGGTTTTGGGAAACCTTGTGAGGCGGCTCTAAGTATTCCAACATCTAGAGCTTCTAGATACGCCTTCATGCGGATTTTCCAATATGGAAAATCATCCCCCTCGAAGATAGGAGGAGGTCCATCCCTGTGAGACATCTTTCACTAGGCGGTTAAGCCAAAATACATGAGCATGATGCTCTGATACCAATTGAAAGGATCAAGATGCCCAAGAGGGGGGTGAATTGGGCTAATTCTAAATTTTTTTGCAATAATTAAATCCTATGGTTAGCCCAATTAACCCCTTGTGCCTAGAAAGTGTTTCTAATTGTTCTACCGCACAAAAGACTTGCAACCTAAGTTCTAATCCTACTCTAGCATGACAATTCTATGAATGTAAAGACAAGAATTGAATTGCTCAAAGTAAGTGCTCAAAGTAAATGCTCAAAGTAAATAGAGAAGGAGGAACACGGGGATGTTTTGCCGAGGTATCGAAGAGTCGCCACTCTCCACTAGTCCTCGTTGGAGCACCCGCGCAAGAGTGTAGCTCCCCCTTGATCCACGCAAGGATCAAGTGCTCTCTACAGGTTGATTCTTCGACACTCCGTCACGGTGAATCACCCACAACCGCTCACAACTTGAGTTGGGTCATCCACAAGCTCTCCAGATGATCACCAAGCTCCCAATCACCACCAAGCTGTCTAGGTGATGGCGATCACCAAGAGTAACAAGCACGAACTCTCACTTGACCACGACAGGCCTAATGAGAAGGGTGGATGCACACTTTGCTACTCTTGATCTCACTAATGAGGGCTCTCTTTGGGATTCTCAATCACCTCACTAGGACCTTGCTCTTCTTGGCACTCTCTAAGGTGTTTCTCAGCTATTGGAATGAGTAAAAGTACCCCCACACATGAGTGGAGGTTGTATTTATAACACCGGCTGAAAAACAAACCGTTATGTGCCTCTGCGGGGTGACCGGACGCTCCGGTCGGTACACCCTGAACTCCAGTGGTTAAGTGTTGACCGGACGTGTCCGGTCACATTTTCCCCTCACTGGAACCTTACTGATGTCGACCGGACGCTGGACCCCCAGCGTCTGATCACTTGCTGAGCAGCGTCCGGTCAGTCGCCGGAACCTGATCAGCGTCCGGTCAGCATTGACCAGACGCGTCCGATCAGGATTCTCCCACTCTGAGACCTTACTGGAGTCGACCGGACACTGGGCCTCAGCGTCCGATCACTTCCAGATGCTTTCACCTTGGTCAAATGAACTGACTGGACCCTGAGCCAGTGTCTGGTCACACCGGAGCCAGCGTCCGATCAGTATTTGACCCTCCATTCACTTCCAACTCTCGATCATATGTGAATGAAGTTTGCTCCATTGGATCAAAGGGCTATTAAGGAGCTACCTAGTGCTAGATTTAGCAAGTGTGCACCACACCTAACTCACTAGACTCACCTAGGTCAAGCTACCCATTCATACCCCCCTTAATAGTATGGCCAAAGGAAAAACAAAGTCATAAACTACTCTAAGTGTCTCTCCAACTCCAATCGACACTTAGAACTAGTCCATCCTTAACCTTGTCATCCATCCTTTGAAAACCAAAATGATTTCCATCGTAGGGGCATGACAACCATAATTGCCCAATCGATCTCCATTACCATGACCTAACTTAATTGCCTCTGTAAAACACACGTTAGTCACAGTAATCATGTATTGTCATTAATCACCGAAACCCAACTAGGGGCCTAGATGCTTTCAAGAACTACTCAAACGAGCGTCCACACCTCTTGGCTAGTCCATCGAGGGCACCACCAAAAAACACTACTCTTTCCTACCCATGAATCTTCAATAGCACGAATGAATACAATGCGCAACAAGAATGATCAAGTGAAAATCGCAAAAGACTCTTATTGTTGGAGGGAGGTTCCCGACGCTGAAGGCCCGCTGCTAATCCCTAACGGATAGCCAACTTGCGAGGTTAAAGAGCATCGAGACCCGATGCTTGGCCTTGTCCTAATCAATCTCCTTGGGCACCTCCTAGGTCCTGTCGGTGTCTCCTCAAAACTCAAATCCAGGGTGCGCCCTCTCTTTGCTGGGCTAGATTCGATGGAAGGTGAAATTTATCACCATAATGATGTCATCAACCCTCCTGCAGTCAATCAACCTCAAGAGCTCCCTCACCTGCTCCATCCTATTGGAGCTGGGCCTCTCTGGCCACTTGGAATTGCTCGCCAGGATCTGGTCTACATCACACGCAACATACGGCTCCACCTACCAGATATAAAACCATTTCGATGCCTAGTACCTCACATTTGTGTTGAGCGGGACGGCGATGTACTGGCTCGCAATCCCATATCGAAGCTACAGATAGGCGGTGCCCACAACCCTAGATCTAGATCCCCCTAGATTTTGAGACAAAAGAAATGACGAAAGAGGTGGAAATGGGGAAGGATTCCCAGATACGCCTCACAAAAATTGATGAAGATGGATACGTGAAGGATAGAGTTTGAGTTGAGATTACAGAGGCTGATCCCAAAGTAATCGATTAGCCTACAAAGAAATGGATGAATGGGAACACCAAATCCCCGGTAGAAGTAATCCTCAAAGACGACTAATTCATCGGTGCGGGGTGTGGGGAATTCCTCACCAAACGAAGGACACCATCCCACCGTTACCCTATCGGGCAGCACCCCATCTATCACCAAGGCATTGAGCGATGCTGAAAGGTCCTAATGGCTAGAGGGGGGGAATAGCCTAATAAAATTTCTACAACAACACTTAACAAAATAGTTAGACAATTATGAGGTGAAGCAAGTGTAGCGCTAGCCTACTCAAAATGCAAGCCACCTACCACAATTCTAGTTTAGATAGTGTCGATTCACACAAGAGCTATGACACTACCCTATGTTAGTGTGCTCTCAAAGGCTAACTAAAGAGCCACACCAACTAAGCAAGCAAGCTCTCACAACTAGCTACACTAAAGAGCTTGTCAACTAGTTTGTGGTAAAGTAAAGAGAGTGATCAAGAAGGTTATACCGCCGTGTAGATGAAGAAACCAATCAATCACAAGGATGAATAACAATGAAGACCAATCACCTCAGAATCAAAGGATGAACACAATGATTTTTACAGAGGTTCACTTGCTTGCCGGCAAGCTACTCCTCGTTGTGGCGATTCACTCACTTGGAGGTTCACGCGCTGATTGGCATCACTCGCCAAACCCTCAATAGGGTGCCGCACAACCAACACAAGATGAGGATCACACAAGCCACAAGCAATTTACTAGAGTACCTTTTGGCGCTCCGCCGGGGAAAGGTCAAGAACCCCTCACAATCACCACAATTGGAGTCGGAGACAATCACCTCCTCCACTCAACGATCCTTGCTGCTCCAAGCCGTCTAGGTGGCGGCAACCACCAAGAGTAACAAGCGAAATCCGCAGCGAAACACGAACACCAAGTGCCTCTAGATGCAACCACTCAAGCAATGCACTTGGATCACTCCCAATCTCACTATGATGATGAATCAATGATGTAGATGAGTGGGAGTCCTTTAGCTAGGCTCACAAGGTTGCTATGTCAATGAAAATGTGCAAGAGTTCGCCCTTGAGCCGGCCATGGGGCTATAAATAGAGCCCCCATCAAATAGAGCCGTTATACCCCTTCACTGGGCAAAATGCGCTCTGACCGGACGCTCCGGTCATACTGACCGGACGCTGGCCCTCAGCGTCCGGTCGCCCGATGGACGCCACGCGTCACCAGCTTCAAACGCTGTTCGTCAGATTTCAACGGCTGCGAAGCTGACCGGACGCTCCGGTAAAACTGACCGGACGCTGAAGCCCCAGCGTCCGGTCGTTTCTAGTAAGCTCCTCGAGGCATGTTTTTTCGACCGGACGTGTCCGATCCACCTTGACCGGACGCAGCCAGCGTCCGGTGCTCAACCCTAGCCACTGTGCCGTCTGACAGCTCGACCGGACGCAGCCTTTCAGCGTCCGGTCGCTGAGTGACCCAGCGTCCGGTCAGTAGACCGACGCCAGCATCATTTCGATCAACTCCATTTCAACTCTTACTTCTTCACCCTTGCTCAAGTGTGCCAACCACCAAGAATTTTGCATCCGGCGCAATAGAAAATAGACATTTCATTTTCCCGAAAGCGCCAAATCCCGCCGAGAGAGGGACCCAAACCCATCTCAACCCTACAAACACCTTGTGCACATGTGTTAGCATATTTTCACAAACATTTTCAAGGGTGTTAGCACTCCACTAGACCCTAAATGCATATGCAATGAGTTAGAGCATCTAGTGGCACTTTGATAACCGCATTCCGATACGAGTTTCACCCCTCTTAATAGTACGGCTATCAAACCTAAATGTGATCACACTCTCTAAGTGTCTTGATCACCAAAACAAAATAGCTCCTACAAGTTATACCTTTGCCTTGAGCCTTTTGTTTTTCTCTTTCTTCTTTTCAAGTTTAAGCCCTTGATCATCACCATGCCATCACCATTGTCATGCTATGATCTTCATTAGCTTCTCCACTTGAAGTGTGCTACCTATCTCATGATCACTTGATGAACTAGGTTAGCACTTAGGGTTTCATCAATTCACCAAAACCAAACTAGAGCTTTCAATCTCCCCCTTTTTGGTAATTGATGACAACCCTTATACAAAGATATGAAATAAAATTCAATTGAATCCATGTTGCTTGCCCAAGCATATTTACTATGTGTAAAAGGATATGGACAAGTTTCATGAACCCCAAAAGGTAGCAATTGCTCCCCCTTCATATGTGCTAAGAGTTTGGATTGTAGCTTGCACATATGCTTAGATAGGAAATATAGGAGTCAATGTCTACCACATGATGCTCAGGTATAAAAGATGGACCTTTGAAGCGTGATACCAATCGGAGTGCACTAATATACCATCCTTAGCACCATGGTTAGCTCAATACCACTTGGAAACATACTTTAGAAAGATACCACTTGTAAAGACTTTCTTGGAAATGAAAGTTATCTAGTGATTTCATTTCATCATTCAATCTTACAACTAACATACATCACACAAGCATGGATATTTTGAATTTAAAACTTATGCCATGCAAGCAAACATATGAAATGCACATACAAATGCACCATACAAGTTCATGAGCTTGCTCCCCCTACTTGTGTGCTCAAAATTTTAATTGATCCCTTTCCTTTTGTCATATCTCTCCCTTTATGATATTTCTCCCCCTTTTTCACTATCTTTACTACCTATCTTTGTTTCTCTCCCCCTTTGTCATCAATGACCACAAAGGTTCAAAATATATATAGTATTACTTGTAGGGTCAAGATTATCAATGTCAATCAATGGGGTGAGGATCAAAGTTCCAAATTTGGTTCAAACTAGAATATATGCCAAAGATATTTAACTCGGTTTGATCCAAGGACAAGCTTCTTCACACCTCTAAATAAGGGTTATCTTGTACCATGTTGAGTTAAACACTTAGAGCTCATTTTCTAGATTAAACACTAGCTTTACAAGCCCACAAACATGTTATATGCTACCACTAGATCAAGTCAAGCATAGAAGCAATAGTGATACCATATAGACATCAAGATCATTTGATTTTCATGAATGAGCCAAATAAAATAGAGCCACTTGAAAGGTCCTAATAAGATTGAAAATATGACTAGATGCACTAAACATGTCCTTAGCAAGGATGTATGCCATGCCAATCAACTTGTACCTTGGATTGCTCGAAGGAGAGGCATGTCATATGAGTGGGGGGGCATCAACACATATTTGAGAAATCCAATATGTTCAACTCATTCCTTAGCTTGCAAAACCTTTTCTCATCCAATGGCTTGGTGAATATATCGGCAAGTTGATCTTTGGTGCCTACACTCTCAATGTAAATGTCCCCTTTTTGTTGGTGATCTCTTATGAAATGGTGGCGGACATCAATGTGCTTTGTTCTTGCATGTTGAACCGGATTGTTGGTCAACTTGATTGCACTCTCATTGTCACATAGCAATGGCACTTTTTTGAACTTGATTCCAAGGTCACTCAAAGTGGCCTTCATCCAAAGTACTTGTGCACAACAACTACTGGCGGATATGTATTCGGCTTCAGCGGTTGATAATGCAACACTATTTTGCTTCTTTGATGACCATGAAACAAGTGATCTTCCCAACAATTGACATGTGCCCGATGTGCTCTTCCTTTCAACCTTGCATCCTGCATAATCCGAGTCGGAGTAACCAACAAGCTCAAACTTTGCTCCTTTGGGATACCACAAACCAACATTTGGTGTATGCTTCAAATACCTCAATATTCTCTTTGTAGCCTTCAAATGACTTTCTCTTGGTGTGGCTTCAAATCTTGCACACATGCATACACTAAACATAACATCTGGCCTTGATGCGGTCACATAGAGTAGGCTTCCAATCATAGACCGATACAACTTTTGATCCACCATATTTCCACTTGCATCACTATCCAAGTTGCCATTTGTTCCCATTGGTGTCTTAATGACTTTGCTATCAATTATTCCAAACTTCTTGATCATGTCCTTGATGTACTTGCCTTGACTCACAAATGTACCATTCTTTAATTGCTTGATTTGAAGACCAAGGAAGTAACTCAACTCTCCAATCATGGACATCTCGAACTCATTAGCCATCATCTTTCCAAACTCATCACAAAAATCTTGATTTGTTGATCCAAATATGATGTCATCAACATAGATTTGCAACACAAACAAGTCTTTTCCAATCTTCTTGATGAAAAGAGTGGTGTCAACCTTGCCCATTGTGAACCCTTTAGAGAGTAGAAAATCCCTCAATCTCTCATACCATGCTCTAGGTGCTTGTTTCAAGCCATACAATGCCTTCTTCAACTTGTACACATGGTTGGGCTTCTTGTCATCTTCAAAACCGGGAGGTTGCTCAACATATACTTCTTCATTGATGTAGCCATTTAGAAATGCACTCTTAACATCCATTTGATAGAGCTTGATGTTGTGGGCACAAGCATAGGCTAGCAAGATTCTAATTGCTTCCAATCTAGCAACTGGGGCATATGTTTCTCCAAAGTCAAGACCTTCAACTTGTGTATAGCCTTGTGCTACCAATCTTGCTTTGTTCCTTACTACTATCCCATCTTGATCTTGCTTGTTTCTAAAGACCCATTTGGTTCCAATCACATTGTGTCCCTTTGGTCTCTCTACTAATTCCCATACTTGATTTCTTGTGAAGTTATTCAATTCTTCATGCATAGCATTCACCCAATCAACATCCTTCAAAGCTTCATCTATCTTCTTTGGTTCAATGGATGACACAAATGAGAAGTGTTCACAAAATGATGCCAATCTTGATCTTGTTTGTACACCTCTTGAAATATCACCAATGATAGTGTCCAATGGATGATCTCTTGCAACATTGGTTGGTTGGAGTATTGGAACTTGATTGCTTGCACTTGCTTGATCATTAGGTTGAGATGATGTACTAGCCACTTGATCTTGTTCATTATCATGAGAGCCACTTGTACTAACTTGATTTGTATCATCTTGCACATTTGAGTTAGAGAGCACTTGCACTTGATCATCTTCATCATCATTCACTTGCCTAGGCCTCAATTCACCAATATCCATATTCTTCATGGCATTTGAAAGTTGAATGCCTCTAACATCTTCCAAGTTCTCATTCTCTACTTGTGAACCCTTGGTTTCATCAAATTCAACATCATGAACTTCCTCAAGAGTACCACTATCCAAATTCCAAACTCTATATGCTTTGCTTGTAGTGGAGTAACCAAGTAGGAATCCTTCATCACATTTCTTGTCAAACTTGCCCAATCTAGTGCATTTCTTCAAGATATAGCATTTGCAACCAAAGACCCGAAAATATGCAATGTTGGGCTTTCTACCATTCAAGAGCTCATATGGTGTCTTCTCTTTCAATCGGTGACAATAGAGGTGGTTGCTATAATAGCAAGCCGTGTTGATAGCTTCGGCCCAAAAAGATTGACTCACATTGTACTCACTAATCATAGACCTTGCCATATCAATAAGTGTTCTATTTTTCCTCTCAACAAGGCCATTTGATTGAGGTGTGTACTTGGCCGAGAATTGATGTTTAATTCCAAATTCATCACACAACTCATCAATTCTAGTGTTCTTGAACTCACTACCATTGTCACCTCTAACTCTCTTGATGGTTGTTTCAAACTCATTGTGAATGCCTTTGACAAATGATTTGAATGTTGTAAACACATCACTTTTGTCCACTAGAAAGAATACCCATGTGTATCTAGTGTAGTCATCCACTATCACAAAGCCATATTTATTACCACCAATGCTAGTGTATTGTGTTGGCCCAAACAAATCCATGTGCAATAACTCAAATGCTTTACTAGTGCTCATCATGCTTTTCTTAGGATGGGTGTTTCCAACTTGTTTGCCGGCTTGACAAGAGCTACAAAGCTTATCCTTTTCAAACACAACATCTTTCAAGCCTTTAACTAAGTCATGCTTAACCAATCTATTCAATTGTTTCATTCCAACATGACCAAGCCTTCTATGCCATAACCAACCCATGCTAGACTTAGTGAACAAGCATGTAGATAATTTAGCTTCACTAGCATTGAAATCAACCAAGTATAGATTCTCATATCTAAAGCCTTTGAAGATCAAGTTAGAGCCATCTACACTTATGATCTCTACATCATTTACTCCAAATATGCATTTGAATCCAAGATCACACCTTTGAGCCACGGATAGCAAATTGAAATTCAAGCTCTCAACTAGCAATACATTGGATATGTTCATGTCATTGGATATTGCAATCTTACCAAGCCCTTTGACCTTGCCTTTGCCATTGTCACAAAATGTGATACTATCATAACCATCATTGACATTGGTGTTGATTGAGTTGAACATTCTTGCATCACTAGTCATGTGTTGAGTGCACCCACTATCAAGAACCCAATGCCTTCCTCCAGCTTTATAATTAACCTACAAAAGAAGATCAATTCTTTTTAGGTACCCAAACTTGCTTGGGTCCTTGAAGGTTAGTCACTAAGCTCTTCGGTACCCAAATGGGTTTCTTCTTTGAGCCCATCCATGGTTTACCAATGAACTTAGCCTTCACACCATTTGTACCCTTAGTAAGCATATAGCATGAATCAAGCTTTATGAAGGATACATTAGCATTTTTGCTCTTGTTTTTGCATTCTTGCTCTTTGTGACCAACTTGCTTGCAACGAGTGCAAAACCGACCATTGTTCTTCACAAAACTAGTCTTGTGAGGAGCAAAGGCTGCATTGCCTTTCTTGGGGGTATAGCCCAATCTCTCTTTGTAGAGAGAAGCTCTTTGGCTACCCAAGCACATAAGCAAGCGGTCCTCACCACCATAAGCTTTAGCTAAGGTGTGAGTGAGCTTATTGACCTCCTTCTTGAGGTTCTCATTCTCAACCACTAGTGAGGTGTCACAAGTGAGACCATCACTACTAGATGAGGTAGAAGTGGAAGTGCTACAAGAAGGGTTAGTAGTAGAAACAATGATAGGCATAGATAGTGATGTATCAATTAAATCACAAGTTACACCTACATCACAAGTTTCAACATGCTTCTTTTTATCTTGTTCATTAAGCAAAGTGGAATGAGCTTTTTCAAGCTTTTTGTGAGCCTTGCCAAGCTTCTTATGGGCTTCCTCTAGCTTCTCATGAGTTGCTTTGAGCTCATCAAGGGCTTGCTTAAGGGCTTTTACCTCCTTATTCAAGCTCTTGCATTCCCTTCTCTTAATGTCAAAGTGTTCTTTAGCATCTTCTAGCATGTCAAATAATTCATCCTTAGTAGGTTCATCATCATCACTATCACTATCATTTTCATTTTCATGTTCATTATCATCAACATGTTCTTCATCACTTTCATCATCACAAGATTGTACCTTAGTGGCCTTAGCCATGAAGCATGATGAAGATTCAAAGAGAGAAGGCTTCTCATTGATGGCAATGCTTGCAAGAACCTTCTTCTTGGTGGTCTTGTGATCATCACTATCATCATCATCATCACTTGAGGAAGCATCACTATCCCAAGTGACTACATATGAACCACCCTTCTTCTTGAAGGCCATCTTGTCCTTCTTCTCTATCTTTTCCTTCTTGTCCTTCTCCTCATCATCATCTCTATATGTATCATCGGTCATAATATCTCCCAACACTTGGTTTGGTGTCATGGTGTCCAACCCACTCCTCACTAGAATAGTGACCAATGTGCCAAATCTTGAAGGTAAGCACCTCAAGAACTTATGGGAGAAGTCCTTGTCCTTCACTTCTTCTCCAAGTGCTTTGAGATCATTGACAAGCACTTGAAGCCTATGGAACATCTCCGGCACACTCTCATCCTCCTTCATCTTGAAGCTTGCAAACTTCTCTTTGAGGATGTAAGCCTTAGCACCCTTTATGGCTTGAGTGCCCTCAAATGATTCTTCCAACTTCTTCCAAGCTTCATGTGCCATCTCAATATTCTTGATTTGCTCAAATGTTCTCTCATCAATTGCATCATGAATTACACTTAGAGCAATGTCATTGTTTTGGAGAAGTACTTCTTTGGCCGCGGTGGGATTCTCCGGATCACCAATCTCAATTTTGGTTTCTACCACCTTCCACACATTTCTATTGATTGACTTGATGTGTGTGGCCATCTTTGACTTCCAATAAGGATAATTTGTGCCATCAAATTGGGGTGGCTTCTTGGTGTTGTTGATTTGAACCATTTTTACATCGAAGGTTGTTAAGCCTCAAATAACGGTGACCTCGGCTCTGATACCACTTGAAAGGTCCTAATGGCTAGAGGGGGGGTGAATAGCCTAATAAAATTTCTACAACAACACTTAACAAAATAGTTAGACAATTATAAGGCGAAGCAAGTGTAGCGCTAGCCTACTCAAAATGCAAGCCACCTACCACAATTCTAGTTTAGATAGTGTCGATTCACACAAGACCTATGACACTACCCTATGTTAGTGTGCTCTCAAAGGCTAACTAAAGAGCCACACCAACTAAGCAAGCAAGCTCTCACAACTAGCTACACTAAAGAGCTTGTCAACTAGTTTGCGGTAAAGTAAAGAGAGTGATCAAGAAGGTTATACCGCCGTGTAGATAAAGAAACCAATCAATCACAAGGATGAATAACAATGAAGACCAATCACCTCGGAATCAAAGGATGAACACAATGATTTTTACCGTGGTTCACTTGCTTGCCGGCAAGCTACTCCTCGTTGTGGCGATTCACTCACTTGGAGGTTCACGAGCTAATTGGCTTCACACGCCAAACCCTCAATAGGGTGCCACACAACCAACACAAGATGAGGATCACACAAGCCACGAGCAATCCACTAGAGTACCTTTTGGCGCTCCGCCGGGGAAAGGTCAAGAACCCCTCACAATCACCACGATCGGAGCCAGAGACAATCACTACCCTCCGCTCAATGATCCTCGCTGCTCCAAGCCGTCTAGGTGGCAGCAACCACCAAGAGTAACAAGAGAAATCCACAGCGAAACACGAACACCAAGTGCCTCTAGATGCAATCACTCAAGCAATGCACTTGGATTCACTCCCAATCTCACTATGATGATGAATCAATGATGGAGATGAGTGGGAGAGCTTTGGCTAAGCTCACAAGGTTGCTATGTCAATGAAAATGGCCAAAGTTGTGAGCTATAGCCGACCATGGGGCTTAAAAAGAAGCCCCCACGAAATAGAGCCGTTATACCCCTTCACTGGGCATAACACGGGCTGACCGGACGCTCTGACACAGCTGACCGGACGCTGGACCCTCAGCATCTGGTCATTTACAGTAAGGGTCCAAAATGTGTTTTTGCCGACCGAACGCGTCCGGTCATGCTTGACCGGACACAGCCCAGTGTCTGGTGCTTAACCCTAATTGTTGTGCCGACCGACAACACGACCGGACGTAGCCCTTCAGCGTCCGGTCGCAGAGTGACCAAGTGTCCGGTCAGTTGACCGATGCCAGCATCATTGCGACCAACTCCATTTCACTTCTAACTTTTCCACCCTTGCTCAAATGTGCCAACCACCAAGTGTATCACCTTGTGCACATGTGTTAGCAGATTTTCACAAACATTTTCAAGGGTGTTAGCACTCCACTAGATCCTAAATGCATATGCAATGAGTTAGAGCATCTAGTGGCACTTTGATAACCGCATTCCGATACGAGTTTCACCCCTCTTAATAGTACGGCTATCAAACCTAAATGTGATCACACTCTCTAAGTGTCTTGATCACCAAAACAAAATAGCTCCTACAAGTTATACCTTTGCCTTGAGCCTTTTGTTTTTCTCTTTATTCTTTTCAAGTTTAAGCCCTTGATCATCACCATGCCATCACCATTGTCATGCTATGATCTTCATTAGCCTCTCCACTTGAAGTGTGCTACCTATCTCATGATCACTTGATAAACTAGGTTAGCACTTAGGGTTTCATCAATTTACCAAAACCAAACTAGAGCTTTTAGCTGCCTCATTGCTGATGGACCACGCCCACTCCTCCTCATGGCTCACTCCACGCGCTTCCACCCTCGAGCTCCTGCGGTTCCTCTTTGGTGCCATTAAGCAGATCTGGGGAAGAAGGGATTGCTTCTATGCTTGGAATAGCCCTAATGACGGAGCAGTTGTGCAGTGTAGAGGCGAGATGAGCGAGGAAGAAGATGATGCAATGGAGAAATGAGGGGGGGTGTGTGCCGAGGCCGCGATGCCTTATAACGGTTCGACCCCTGACTCTTCGCCTTCAAGGGTTTTTGAGAAACCGCGCCCGCCACGCTATTCCCACCTCTGAAATCTCCATACACTTTCCTAGGCTGATAAATGGGACTAGCGTATTCACAACTAAAACCATGCCGCCAAAATAGATTTAAGTGCTAAGCATTATTTTGTTGATTTATTTCAGAATTTCAAAGTGCAACTTTATCTTTAAAGATCCTACTACAAGATTTCTTCACAATCTTCTAGTAGTCTCAGGGACTATGTGGGTACACATCATCTAGTGATGATTGTACTGATTCTTCTCAGCTAAGCTGGGGACTAGTTTCTAGCTAAGCTGGGAACTGGTTTGGTATATGAAGATTACAAATTTTGACCCTGGCACCACGTGAATACTTCACCTACTGTCAGGCTTGGGGACTAAGTGGGCACACTTCACCTTGCGGTGAATGTGCTTATTTCTAGGACCGGTTCTCTTCCAAACGACTAAGTCATGCACGATAATTGTCATCGCCTCCAGTTTGGCTCTAAGAGTCAATCTTGCCTAAGGCATCGATGCTAAGCATCTTTCTTCGCTCTTGAGGGATGAAGTTCCTCCATGCTAAGTTAGGGACGCTAAGCATCCAACTTCGCCGCTCGGAACCTAAGTGGGCACACTTCACCTAAGGTGAAGGCTTCAAAAAAATTTACTTGAGCTCCTTACATCCTTCTGGCAAACCTTGCTTTTGAATGAGTTTGGACTCGACTCCTAGTTAAACTGCTCGGACGCTGGTCTCAATAGCTCGAACGTGGGTCTCAACTGCTCGGTTCCTAGTTAAACTGGTTGGAAGCCTGCTCCTGGTGATCAACAGCACGTTGGACAGCTCGGACATGCTCAAGACGGCATTGCTCAATAGATACAAGGCGCTCGGGGACTAGCTGTGGGGGTATAACCCCTGATACCCACTGGGTTGTACATGGGTCGAGCCACCAGGGGAGGCCTGGCCCACAAGATCAAGCCACATGGGGGACGGCATAGGTCGGCGTGCGCCGCAAGACTGCATGAAGTCCTTGACGACGATGGAGAATCTGATCAGATATGCTAGATATCGTATTCCTTGCAAACACATATCATGTAACCAATCAGGATAGATGCAACCGACCTATAACCCTACCCCCAAGCTATATAAGACAGGTAGGGATCCCCTCGTTTTTCATCGGATATCTCATAATACAATCCATCAAAGACACAGGACGTAGGGTATTATGTCAAGCTGATGGCCTGAACCTGCCTAATCGTTGTCTCTTGCATTCTATGTCACCATCTAGTTCCTTCGCATGCACCTTCACTGATTCATCTACTACCATGGGCATACCCCTCAGTAGACTACAGACCAAATTTCATCGATAGTGTGGGGATGAGAGGGAGGCGGTTGCCCTTTTCAATGGCTGGTGCTAGAAGGGATCTTGCGAGCAGAGAAGGAGAGGATGGCATGACTGTTGTGTAGGGGGTAGTGCAGCCTTTGTGACATGGCTGCACTTTGGCCTCCCTTTTGCTCCATCTTGGCGCCGGAGTGGTTGCCAAGGTGCTTGTTGGAGCTAGGCAGTCCTGTCGCTCTCTTCTTCCCTGTGCTCTGATCCCTGGGGTTATGACTCTACAGAGCCTACGAGTTCATTTTTTGCTTCGTCTCACCTCCCCTATAGTGTCATCGCCTGAGGGCCTTTCAATGATACCACCACTAGGGTGTGGTGGTATCAGTTTTTGTATTCCTTGTGTGCGGATCGTCCGCACATTGCTTTGTAATCATATTTGATATGAATAAAAGCTCAAGGAATCCTCCCTCCAGAGTTGTCGTGGCTCTCTTACGAGGCCAAGGTGAGCCCCCCGGGCCATCTGGCTGGATTTGGGCTCGTGGGTGCCGAACCAAGGTTCTCCGAGTGGATTATCGTTCTTCCGCTATGCCTGGAGGTGAGGCCATGGGGCAACTTTGGGCCCTTCCACGGGGGCACCTTGGGAGGCTTGCATTTATGCGATTTGATTGCATGCGCTTTGAGGTTGTATTGTTTGGGTTTGACCTCATTGGTCTTCGACTTGTTTATCTGGGTCTGAATCCGTGAGTCTAGACATGCGGACTTTAGGTGAGTTATTGATCTCTCATTGCGTAGGGCGACGAGGTCATTCAGTGACCTTGGACCTCTCCTCCTGAGCATCTACGAGTAGGAGGATGCCGACTTAGGGTGAGTCATTGGCCTCTCATCGCGTAGGGCGACGAGGTCATTGAGCGACCTTGGACCTTTCCTCCCGAGTGTCTATGAGCCAAAGGATGCAGGCTTTAGGTGAGTCATTGGCCTCTTGTCGTGCAGGGCAATGAGGTTGTCGAGTGACCTTGGACCTCTCCGCCTGAGTGTCTACAAGTAGGAGGACACAGACTTAGGGTGAGTCATTGGCCTCTCATCGCGTAGGGCGATGAGGCCATCGAGCGACCTTGCACCTCTCCTCCCGAGTGTCTACGAGTAGGAGGACACATACTTAGGGTGAGTCATTGGCCTCTCATCACGTAGGGCGATGAGGTTGTCGAGTGACCTTGGACCTCTCCTCTCGAGTGTCTGCGAGCCAAAGGATGCAGGCTTCGAGCGAGGCATTGGCCCCTCGTCGCGCAAGACGACGAGGTCATCGCGTGACCTTGGAACTCTCTTCCTGAGTGTCTACGAGTAGGAGGAAACAGACTTAGGGTGAGTCATTGGCCACTCATCACGTAGGGCGACGAGGTCATCGAGCGACCTTGGACCTCTCCTCCCGAGTGTCTACGAGCCGGAGGATGCAGGCTTTAGGTGAGTCATTGGCCTCTCATCATGCAGGGCGACAAGGTCATCGAGCGACCTTGGACCTCTCCTCCCGAGTGTCTATGAGCCAAAGGATGTAGGCTTCGGGCGAGTCATTGGCCTCTCATCACATAGGGCGACGAGATCGTCGAGTGACCTTGGACCTCTTCTCCTGAGTGTTTGTGAGTAGGAGGACACAGACTAAGGATGAGTCATTAGCCTCTCGTTGCGCAAGGTGACGAGGTCATCAAGCAACCTTGGACCTCTCCTTCTGAGTGTCTATGAGCCGGAGGATGCAGGCTTTGGGTGAGTCATTGGCCTCTCGTCGCAGTAGGGCAATGAGGTCATCGAGCAACCTTGGACCTCTCCTCCTGAGTGCTTGCGAGTTCCAGCATTACATCACGAGGAAGACGTTGTTGCGTGATTTTTAGTCGCTCATGGCGGTGACCCCTTCTGAAAGGGTCGCTGGTTCTTGGGGACGCACATGGCTTTATGACCTTGCTTTGGGTCACGATCTTGGGTCATAGGTAGGAGCCAACCGCGGTCCTGCCTCGACTAACAGGGCCGCTCAAGCCTGGCTCTGTCTTCATCGTGTTGCCCTTTCCTGACTCCAAAGGGTCGTTCTACCTAATTACAGGCAGGTTTCAATTTTCGCCCCACGCATGGAGAGGCTTGTCCACTGTAACCATGAGGTCGGAGCGGTGCGCCTCATCAGGGTCAATGGGTAATTCGAGTGGGACCCGATATCCTCCCAATCGACGTGGAGTTCGGTTGTGCCTCACATGAGACATCCCATTAATCATCAGCCATCAATCCCGTTGGTCCCTAACCGCCTCCGCAGTGGCTAGAGGGCAAGATGCCTCCCCTAGAGGGGGTCAACCCGAGAGACTTTGAAGCGGATACTCGAACACAGAGAGAGACGGTCATGTCACTCCACACTAATGATTAGAGCCACGGGGGCCCATCTCCTCCCTGCCCCTATCCCTTTTGTGGCCTCGAGCCCTTTTAAGGGCCGGCCAAGAGAAGTTTTCCTAAGCACGACATGGGGTTGTGTTCATGGCGGGTTGCTTTTGCGTATAGGTTTTAGGGATGCGTGATGCCTTTGATCTTATAGCTTCACGAACGTCCGCCTATGGGCAACAAGGCGCCTTTTAAATGAAGGCGCGTAAACCAAAGTGACGTGAAATGTGAAAGCGAGCACGACCTACCTGGCCTATTTATCTCGTGGGAGGCCGCCGCTCTGCCTTCCGCCCGGTCGTTGATCCTGCTTTGCGGGATTATCAAAGAGGTTAGTAATGGTCATGGGCCTGGTTTGCTTCCCAAGGCTATCTTTGAGGCTATAAATCCGCTGGAGTGGTGCGCTGTGGGAGGTGTCATTCTCCTGTCTCCTGAGCTGCCTTCTTCTCCTTTCTACACGTGCGTTTGCAATCGCTCCCCTGATGATGGATCGCGGGAAGCACCGTCGCAAGTGTCCCCTGAGGTCGACGGACCACCGTCGCTCCTTCTGTCTTCTCTGCGAGACAAGGGTAAGTGATTTTCGCATCGTTCTTCGGGTTTGACTGTGCTCATGTTAATTGCAGGTGTGTTTAGGATCATGTCTCTGGCGATGCTGTCAGAGACTAGTGGTCCATCCAGTTCTGTCCGTCCTCGGCCTATTCTGGCTCCAGAGTCAGCGCGCCCCCGCCCCCTGTCCCTTGCTATCAGGTGGCAAGGGGTATGGGGCTTTATGCTCGAAAGGGACGAGGCCACCGGTTGCATTCGAGTTCTGTTCACGAGGTGGCCCAGCTAAAGGCCCATGTGGATTATCTCTAGGTGGCCCTCTAGGTGGCAGAGGAAGAGGTCGCCGAGGCGCGAGTGCTTGCCACCGCTGCACGGGTGTGGGCGTATGGTGAGTTTCTCGTTTCTCCTAATTCCTATTCACCAGGTTTTTTATCTTGGGTTTTTGGTGGGACTTTTCTAGATCACAGAGCTGGAGGAGCAGCTCACGATGTCTCACCATGAGGTGGAGGAGGCTCACCCTCGGGAAGGTCCCTCAGGCAAGAATCTCCATCCGGGCGTGACTTCCAAAGCTTGGTAGGGGGCTGGTTTCAACGGATGACTTGGTTGCTACTGCGAAGGCTGAGGCGGTGATCATGAAGATGGGGGGTAGTTTTCATGGATGTAGCTAGGTCTTCTAATTGGCACCGGTTGTCCCTAGTTTGCTAGCCCGCATGCTTTACTGGCGGGCGAAGTTGTAACATTTTAAACTATCTATGTGACCTATCGTCGGTTTTGACTTCTTGTTTGCTCACGCCATCGTTTCATCATTGTTATTTTTATGTTACTTTTGTACTTGCTCGGCATAGGCAGGATTGTGTTTCTTTTTGTGGAATGTTGGTTACCCATAGTGCGCGGACGCTAGCCTGAGATGGTGAATCGGGCTTTGCCTCTGCAGTGTTGCATGGCATAGATAATGATAATGTGAGCTGGCGGGGGGGCTCACGTAATCTGCCCTCATGGGCCGTGACATTTTGACCGCCCATGAGGAGCAGGTCAGGTCGTCTAGATGGTGAAATGCCTTCGAGACGAATCACATGGGTTCTGCATACCAAAGTTTGTTCTACGCTATGTCTTAGTCGGCTAGGTTCATCAATCGCCTCTATGTGCGTATGTGGATGCGATCAAATAATGAAGAGAAGGATAGGATTGATATCACCGGTGTTTGTTCAGGGAGCAAACGTTCGCCCTGCTGCCACCGCTCATGCCGAGGTGAGCTTCCGAGCGCTCGCTTGTGGTGGAGTTGTTGTGGCTCCTGGGCTTCGGGTTGGTGAGGGTGCTTCCTGGTTACTTGGGGCGGCCATAGTTGGCGCAGATCGCCCTCTCGGGCTGCCTTGGGCTTAGCCTTGCTAGCTTGTCGTCCTCGGTGGGCCCATGAGCCCCTGGGGATGACCCCTTCGTGCCCCTCCTGTTGTAGTCTTCGGTCGGGAGGACTTGTGCGTTCTAGTGCTTGAGTCCTCCTGGTGAGACGATGCCATGGCCATCGCGTCCCTAGATCCGGTTGTGGTCGCCGCTCTCGACTGAGGGCTGGCGTGGCTTGACGTTGTGGAAACTGGTCCCCAGTGCAACACGGTTTGGTCCGTTCACCGTGGCGCGTGGTGCGCTCGGGAAGCCCGCTTCCTTGGATGCTCACGCCTCCAAATAATAGCTGACAGTTCACCAAGACTCGTCATGCATCCTGGTCGTCATGCAAGATTGGGTCCTGGTTCCGAGCTTGGTCCTGCATGGCGTGGTGCCGGGCGACCGTCCAATCACTAGCGATGATGTCACGCGGCGGCGGGTAGCTACATCGCTGGTGTGTACCCTGGCTCATTGTGTTCCGCTGGCGGCAGAGATGTTGTCTGGGGCATGATTCCACCATAGGGTCTAGCTTTTCCACGCGGTGAGTCTGGACTGGGTAGAAGCTAATGATAGGCGTTGATCCGTTGGTTGGAGCGATCTCATGATTCCCTAGAAATATGCGGCCACCATGGGCCATTCCTCGGGCGAGCTCACCATGAACCACGGAACTCAGGCTTCCTGGTGGAAGTCTTGGCCGTGATCGATGATGAGAGAGGGTGCTAGTCCCCCTACGTAGGTGAACTCCGGAATGCAGCCCCCGCGGGGAGTTCTGAGAGTTTGTCCGCCATGGGTCATGGGACCCGGACCTCTAGGGCGGAGGTCCCAGGCGCAACTGAAGGCGGCGCTGGCCCTCGAAGGTGGTCAACCACATGGTTCCCCAAAGGGATGTGACCGGATGAGGCCTTTCCCCGGGTGAGTTCGTTGCATGTCGTGGACCTTTGGTTTCCTAGACGGGAGGCCTGGCCACGGCTAGCGATGAGTGAGGGTACTGGCCCCTTTGGATAGGTGAACTCTGGGATGCAGCCCCTGAGGGGAGTTCCAAGAGTGTTCCTGTCGTGGGCTGTGGGATCCAGATTTCTAGAGTGGAGGTCTGAGCCACGGCTATAGGTGGACATGGGCGCTGGCCCTTTGACGCTGATGAACTCAGTAGTTTTTGCGGCAGATGTGGCCGCCGTGGGCTATTCCACCAGCGAGTTCATCGGTAGTGTGAGGAGCCATCGCTTCTTTCTCAACAAATGAGAGTGCGCGACTGCCCCCTACCTGGCGCGCCAACTGTCGGTGTTCTATAAACCAGACTAGTAAACTTATACGATTGCCAGTGCTGCTCTAGAAGATGATGATAGCATCCAATAGACACGAGGATTTATACTGGTTCAGGCTTGAGCCCTACGTCTAGTCTCAGAGATGATTCGAGTGTGTGTTCCTCGCTTGAATGCTCTGAAGTTCTTACAATAGGGGGTGCAAGAATGGATGAAGAGATGGAAGGACCTATACTAGGCGAAGGGCTGCCCGAAGAGAAGCTCCAGGAGTCCTACTACAATGGTGAATGAATGGAATGGTAGAGAATTCAGAATATGTCTGGAGAGGGTGCCCTGGCTGCCCTTATATAGAGTTCAGGGCCAGGGCTTGTACAATGAGGAGGTTCTCCCAATCGAAGGGTCGAGAGCCTGAGGGAGGTCCTAGCTAACTTGTCTTGCAAGCTACGCCGTCTTCTGGTGCACGTCCGATCGTGGCTATCGTCATGGTCTTCTAGCCGCGTTGCGACAGGGTGTGGCGTGGCGCTACTGTGCCGGCCGTGGTGGCACTTTAGCCTCGATGGTGGTTCGTCAGCTGTCCTATGCAACGCGGTGTCCGTCGTGTCCTCCGTCATCGCTCCTGGTCCCTAGGGGCATGGTACAAGAGTTGGTAGCCACCTTTAGGTTGTTGATCACCGGGTCGTCGCTGAGGAGCTGAGGGCCACGATCCCGATCGTTGGGGTCGTGGCTCTCGTCGGCCCGGGTGGCCTTTAAGTCAAGGCCCCCGTCGTGGTTCCCATCTCGTAGTGGGTGAGATCGTTCATGCATCTTGTCGGGCCGTATCTGGCCGGTGGTCATCGTGCCTATCGTCACCGCCTCGGGGCGGTGTTGTCTTGTCTAATCTTTGTGGTGCAGGGCTGGCATCTGACCGGACCGAGGTGACTGTTGTCCCCTCGGTCCTTGTGGGATCAGTGTGGCATGCTTGCTCTTGTTAGAGCAGGCGTGCCTAGCTGCTCTCGACCTCCCCCCCATCCCTTCCAGGGGTCATGATGGGGAGAGGTCGTGCGTTTTGCGAGTGTCGTGTGACTGAGGCGGGTGGAAGGGGTCAGGGCTAACCCCATCTTTAGCGCATGGTCTGCTCTGCTCGGCTCTTGCTTGGCCTTGGTCGTTTGGGCCCTTGCTGACTGTTGTGTTGCAGGTCGCGCGGCCTGCTAACTAATTGGTGCCTTGGGACACCCCAGGGTCATAACCCCGACACGTTTCTTGAGAGAATCTGGATCCAAAATGTTTCTGTGAAAATCTAGATCCCTATCAAACACACCCTTAACTTGTAAGCCGATTGAGTTTAATGGTTTGAAGATGGAGACATATGAGATGTGCACAAAATCCTTAATGACATTGCAACATTAATTCAGGCTACTTGAATCAGGGCATGAAACCTAGCAACACCCACAATCACATCCCTCAAATATGCATAGTAATCAAACATATACTAAAGTGCTAAGTAGGCATCAGCAAATACAAGGATTATATACCATAATACCAACAAATCCATATAGTCCATAATAAAGAAAGAGGGCCTCAGCAATTGTTGAGCTTTTGACTGTATTTTTTTAATAATATATTTAAAGGGGGTGTTTGATTCATTAGCAACTCATAATTAGTTGGCTAATAGCTCCTTGCTCTTAGCTAACTAACTAGTATTAGTTGTGAGGTGTTTGATCCCACCAACTGATAGGTGGGTAAAGTGTTGTTTTACCAAACATACCATTTTCTTTACTTTTTTCTGGCTAACAATTAGGTGTTGTTTGGTTTAACTTTTGGGATGGCAACGGTCATGTAATCGGTTCACACTACTACCTGTTACACTGCAATAGCTAGCAACTTTTGTTTGGTTGGGAAGCCAGCTTTTGTCCTGGAGCGAGTCGTAGGCAGCGTAATCATTAACTCCAGGAGATGAGCGGGATCATCAGCCTATTCGGTTGGCTGGTTCGTTTCGTTGCTGGTTCGTGAAGAAGTACTGCTGGCTGGTTTGTGTGAGAGAGAAATACTGTTCCGGCTGGAAATTTATGATCGTTTACGACAGGCCACAGCCAAACGAACAGGTTGAAGACCCATATTGTATAACGCGACAACCGGATACAGGGCGATCGAACCAAACAACAAATAAAGTGACGAGGTGCCGCTACCCAAACCAAACACATTCTTAGCGGTGGAAGAGGCATCTCATTCAATTCACTAGTAATTAGCTGCTATTAGCTAATACTAGTAAAATAGTTGTTTGTTGGGTGTCCAACTAATAGCTAGCTAGCCTATTAGTTAGATATGTTTGGATATAGCTAACTATTAGCTGACAGGATCCAAACTAACTGTTAGATGGGTGCCCAACTAATAGCAAGCCTGGCTTATTAGCTAGATATTTTTTAGATCAAACTAACAATTATTAGCTGGCACGATCCAAATAGTCTAGTTAGCTGGGTGCCTAGCTAACATTTATGTAATATATTATACTAGTTGTTTGTTGGGTGCCCGGCTAATAGCTAGCTAGCCTATTAGCTAGACATGTTTGGATCTAGCTAACTATTAGCTGGCAGGATCTAAACTAACTATTAGATGGGTGTTCAACTAATAGCGAGCTGGCTTATTAGTTATAGATGGATGTTCAACTAATAGCGAGCTGGCTTATTAGTTAGACATGTTTGGATCTAACTAACTATTAGCTGGCAGGATCCAAATAGTCTGTTAGCTGAGTGCCTAGCTAATATTTAGGTAGTATATTAGCTGGATCCATTTGAATTCACCCAACTAATTTTAGCAAGTAATGTAAATAACATACTCAGAGGGGGTGTTTGGACTCATTAGTAACTAATAATTAGCTATTAGCTGGACACTATTCAACCAGACTTTTAGTTGGGTGTTCAACTAATAGTTAGCTAGTCTATTGGTTGGATATGTTCAAATCGACTAACTTTAGCAGCTACTCCCTCTATCCTAAGTTAGGGCATGTTTGGAATGCGAGATTTTTTTTTTTCCTATTTCTGTGTTTTTTCTGTGAAATTGAACTGATTCCTGTGAAATTCCTGTGTGATTCTTGTGAAATTTCTGCGTTCCAAACAGGCCCAAAGGACGTTGAAAAAGTTTGTCACGGAGACCAATGCCCAAGCATAAAGACCCTAACACCCCTGCATGGGAATCTCGCAAGTGACGGATGGAGTTCAGGAGCAACGCTCCGGCTAGAAAATACTTTTCTATTCAATTCTCTACACTGTAGAGGCCATCGCTACACCTTTTTTTTGGCTTTTTAATTCATCTTCAGGCGAGTGGTCACTGACCATTTGATGATAAGTTGGCTATGATTAGACTGATATGTTGAGTTATAACGTCAAATATTATGAGACAATTTTTGAATCATACGATGACTTGTATTTTTGGACGAAGCGAGTAACTTTTTTAGTTGGTTGGATCGAAAAGGCCTCAAGCGAAAGAACCAGCCAAAATTCATAAAAGCATGGAAGATAGTTAGAATAAATCTGGGTTTGGGGTTAGAGGACAGAAGATACTCTATTTCATAATACTCTATTTCATAAAGCATGGTAGTTAGAACAAACTTGGGTTTAGAGTTAGAAGGGAGAGCCTGACTTCAGCCATGGTACAGTGTTTTTCTCTCATAATAAATCAGCGAACAGTACTTTTTAGCTTGCCTTTTTAGCGAAGCGAACTGAACCGTAACAAAATAAGGCGGTAAATGTGACTGAAGTTTGGGACACGAAAGAAACCAGCCAGCAAAATGACATGAAAACCTGTCGACTTCAATGTCGATAACCCATAAAGTTGCTGAACATGGCCAGAAAAAAACATGAATGCATTTCAGATGATTTTTAGTCAGTCAAGAAGCGAAAAATGCATGTACTCGCAACTTGCATTGATGGCTTTCTGATTTTTATACCTAGGAACAACAACAAACAGCACCCACATATCCACTCGCATAGATTCATAACTCAAAACTGAACAATATATAACTTGTACGTGGCATGGGCTTGAGATGATGGCATTGATGCAACATCGCCATCTTTACTGTCCAGCATCAGTGAAGCAATAAAAAACAGCTAGCACGAGCAAGTTATTTCTTCTTAGGCTAAGCTCCACAAATCTCCCGTTTTTGCAAATGTCAGCGTGGAAGAATTTAAGCAACACTGCCACAACATTGATGCTTCACTCCTGTGCAGTTGCTTACTACAATGCCAAGTTACCAACCATCCACTACCACCTCTGTCCGCACAGGGGACTATACAAGTTAGTAGAATGAAATGCTGTATGCAAGCCTCCGCTTGTGCTGCTTCTCAAATGCAGTAATCAGGTCATCAATTATGCCCTCCCAGTCACCATCAATTGCTTCAAGCTGGCATGGAATAACATATATAAGTTGACTCCTCATTGGTCACCAAAAGCATGTGTAGTTTCATTAGTAGATTCACATTTGTAAGCAATAACATTGGAAAATTGAATCTTTGCCATCGATAAAGGACACAAAATTGTGGCAGAAAATTACGAATATGAGGTTAATGGAAAACTAGTAGTATACACATTAAATTCACCACTGCAATATTGTGTTGCAACAGTGCAAAGGTTAATGTTGCATTCCATTCACAGCACAATACCACCATTAAGCATTTTGACATCATTGTGATATACAAATGTATGTTGCATTAGATACCATATAATATAATACAAAGACAACAAGGCAAACAAGCCTTCTGTAATGATGCATGTGGAAACAAAAGAAATACCTCAAATAAACATTGTTTTGCCAAATAAGTTATGAAAGATGCAATGTTCATACATTCAGGGTACTGATTTCATACATCGATTAACCATCTAAAATTACAATGAAGCAAGCTATGAGCCTTTATTTCTGAAACACTGATTTTTTTTTTTTGGGTGGGTGGGTGTGGGGGGGGGTGGTCTATGAAAACTGGCAATGATATCAGCATCAAAGCAGGTACCCAAAATAAGGGAATTCACGAATTTGAGCTTATTAATCAACAGATACCAAGGAACAGAGCACCGGTTAAACATGACTGTATCCACCAATCAGAATAACTGAATTATGTGAGAAACCCATTTGAAAATAATTTGCTATAACCAAGCAATGACAGCCAGAAATAAACGCAAGAGTTGGTTAACAAAGTTACTTTTAGTACTACTGTGGTACATGATCATGATAGTCAAAACTGGAGCACCCCTGCAGCCTCCCCATTCCACTGCCAAACCTTGCCAGCCTCTCCTTGTTTCCCTTTCTCCTTTCTCCATTAGTTACCTCTCACCACCGCTAGCAGTGAGCATGCAGTGAGACTAGTGGATAACAAAAGCAACCCTCAAAGCAGATTATTAGGAGTGTGAAGGATGTTTTGCTTCTCTTTGGTATTTAACTCATCCAGGTAGCATGTATTTTGATCTTTATTTATCATTCAGTTTTATTTACTTGAAGTCTTGAAGACTTGAACTAACAATTAATTTTGCTGCCAACCTAAGGGCACGCATAGTCCTCAGCCTACTGATTACTTACCATTAGCATCATTAACAACAAAGCCTAACAACTTAATACTCAGTAAACCTTATGCACTACATATGGTATGTTACTTTTACCTTCTGGCACAACTCTACAGCAAGCTTTGCCCCAACTACAGCTTCTTCATGGTTATCTTTGACATCCATATTTATTATCAGCACACACTTCATCAGCCTCGGCTCGCGATTACTCATATCTGGACACAAAAACAAATGTTAGCTTCCAGTAGTTAATGGCCCTGATCAGAAGTGCTGATTCCTGAGGGCTGCTGCTGTGCCGCTTATGGTTCCTCTCTGCTGTTAGTCCTGGTTAGCTGGAGCTTTGCAGATGCAGAATGCAGCGCTACAGCAGCAAGCTCAGCTGATCAGGCTGAATGTCTACACAACTATGCAATCCTACAACACATAGTTCAATTGTAATTGCTTTATAAATCTCCTAGACCAAAATCAAGCTCCAGTTCAGAGGTGAATGAATTACCTTCAACAACCAAGTCGAAGACCCTCTCCTCAAAGGTCATTATCATATCAAACATGCCGTCGCCGGTGTTGTCCTGCCACCGCTGAGGCGCCAGCTTCACCGAGGTGTTCCTCTTAAGCATAGGCAGCAACCCATTCCTCTTGTACCTGGATGGTTCGCCACAGAAATCCATTTGAGAGCAGGGCATTTCAAGTTATCGTGCAGGGTGCCCAACAAGTCAAAGTGATCACACACAAAGAAACGGGAAAGCTAGTGAGCACACACAAAGAAACGGGAAAAGTAGTGAGCACAAACATCCCTGCAGACCCAATTCGTCAAGTACCCCCCTTGTTCAAATAATTTTTCGCGAGGAGAGAGAGACATTGCGAACAAGGACACCCAAATTGCGTAAGATTTAGAATGGTTGCTATCTGTTTCGATCAAATGCGCACTGAAATTCGCATAAACCACATCCAGAACCCTAAACACTACAATTTCTCCCCAAATCAACCATAGGAGGCAGGTCAGCGAGGAGAGGGAAGATGATAGTAAGTGCTTGCACTGACAGGTCGGGGTCCTTGCGGCGGAGGTCGTCGTAGATGGCGCCGTAGGGGGTGCCGAAGTCGTAGACGTTGGGCTCGTGGAGGGAGGGGCCGGGGAGCTTGACGTGGGTGCCCGTGCCGTAGGACTCGACGTCGAGCCCCGCGCGGCCTAGCTGCGAGTGCGCCTCCATGCTCCGGTTCATGTTCGAGGAGCACACCATCGCGAACCGCCACCTCTTTCCCTCGGCCACCATCCTGTCCGCCGCCGCCGCCGGATGTCGCCGTCGGCGAGAGGTCGAGCTCTCTGTCGACCTGACCTGCGGGCTGCGGCCTCTCCGACTGATGTGCTGCGCTTTAGGATTCGGGCGCGGGGAAACGGACGGACGGGATGGTTTTGACTAGGGGGTTGGAGTCTCGTCTCGGGCCCACCGGTGCTACTCGATCCGGCCCAGAAGTAAACCTGTGGTGTGCCAGGCCCAACTGGCCTTTTCTATACAAGGCCTAACACGGCCTTTCGAATGAGAGCAAAATCTTCCACTCAAAAAAAAAAGCGTGCTAAAAAAAAAGCAAAATCGAGCCGGGTTCGACACGGCTTGCTCGTTGATACCAAGTTCCGTTCCAAATTACGGGTCATTTCAATTTTTTAAGTCAAAGAATCTCAAGTTTAATTAAAATTATAAAGAGAATTATAAGAATTTATGACAAATATAATTAATAAAGAATCTCATGATACTTATTTGGGATCATAAATATTATTATTTTATTATATAAATTTGGTCAAACTTAAGATGTTTTGATTCTCCATGGAATGACTTATAATTTGGGATATAGGGAGTACTTGATATTGAGAGGCTATATCTACAACACATGTGATTTGTGAACAGTTGCGAATTTAGGATTTTATTGCAGGATATGCAATAAAAAAAATTACATGCAATTTCGCTAAATTTCATTTAGCAATTCAGTAGAATAAAAATTTGCTCCATAATTCGGTATATATAGATACGAAATAACATAATAAGTCATGAATTCAATAATTAAGTTCAATTTTTTCATAAATTACATTATAAATAGTACAAACACTATTTAACAGTTCCAAATATGCATAAATGAATCTTATAAAACTATTTTATTTGGCTTATGCTTACAACACTATTTAGCAAGCACATCTAGTCTTTTAGTGGGCTTTGGTGAATTGAATGACAACATCATTAAATGTCTAACAAGTTTGCTAAGTGTTGAACAGAAAATTGAGTTTATTGCATATATTTGTGGACTGTGGAATGAGAAGTGTATATAGGTTCAACAAGAAGACAAACTTAATGATATTCCACATAATGTTTAAATCAAGACCAAAATTGTGTATTGTTGTGTTGGAAGATCACGAAAACAAATATAGTTCAAGAGAAAGACAACAATGCAAATGAAGTTGATGAAATGGCTTCTATGTTGAGAAATATCATAGTATTATGAGAAAGCAAGCATATTTGGCAAATGTTAAAAGAGACATGAGTTGATGATTTTTGGATTGGTCTCAATAATGGCTTGCTTTGCATGAACAAGAGGAGTTTGATAGTGGATTAGCTTTGATCAAGGATTGAAGAATGAGTCAAGAATGCATAAGTGAAGAAATACCAAGCAAATGTTTAAATGACAAAGGACACAACTCATATTGGATATAAGTCGGTCTCTATGTTGGTTTGCTTGTATGGATAAAGATTTGAAAAATCACTTTGCATTGCTTTGATCAAGCTAGAAGTATGAAGATAGATATTGAAGTGAGTATTAAGAGTGTCAAGCCAAAATAAAGAGAATATAAGGAATCATGAATTGGCTTGACCATATTGATATTGATTCATATATGTTTTTATGTTAATCAAACTAAAGCTTGATTGATCTCAACATTCATATCTAGAAGATATACAAGCAAGGATCATACTATTGAAAAAATGGTTTTTCAATGAATACTTAATATGATGTGACTTGAGTATGGCTTGATAAGGTGAAGATAGAAAGGAAATGGCTTCAAGGGACTAAGCGAAGGTGAAGGGCAAGCGATGGCTTGAGGACCGAGGTACCATAGCTAAGGTGAAGAAGAGAATACTTGCATTGAGTCAAGTAACTAATCAAGCTATGAGGAGTCATATTGTGTTGAGGATCTAATCATTAGAGAAAGTAACTTGAAGCCATTAAGGTGAACTCATATGTATGAAATATAGCAGAACTGACCAATTTATAAGAGCACAAGTACAATAGCAGCCTACAAGAGGTTGCATTGTCATACTTGAGCCTATATAAACCCGGTAATCCGTCGAGTACCACGAAGGTCTCGATTAACCATCAACATACAACCAAGATCGTACATGATTCAACATACATGTCACATGTTACATAAAGTTCACAAATACAGTTCACCCATCAGAGTATGACTTTAGGTTATTACAAACCGAGTTCAGTGAAATAGTAGCGAAAGCAAATTAAAGTTTAAAACTAACATATGCCATCATTGTTTAAACATAGTGCCAGCCCACGATCACACTTCCACAAAAGCATATCAGAAGGATTAATAAGAGCTGCCTGTCTAGGACTTACTCCTCGTCCACGGCGGGACAGAAGCAGTTCTTGCAATAGCCATGATAACTATACCATCTGCAACAATGGGAATAAAACTCTGGATACGAGAAGGTACTCAGCTAGACTTACCCGTCATAAACCAAAAATAAAGTGACTCCAAGGATCATGTAAGGCTTTATAAGTGGAGCTAGCTTGACAATATTTTACATAAAAAGCTTACCAATTAAAGTGTACAGTTATAATTCGGTTATCAAGTTAATTATAGCTATTCATCTCTAGATTAGCAACTAACCTATGCCAAACATGTGGTGTATCATTTAGTAGCATACAGTAGTAACTATATTCAATATAACAATTCCATATTCATCATAACCATCATTCCACAATATAATTACTATGATGTTGGGACTAGCCAAGTTTCTCACTGTCCAAGAGAGACGGCGATTCGAATTGATTTCAATCAGCTGGGAATTTAATCCTAACAAAAACCTAGGTAGACTAGATCAACGATCATCTTAGGTCACCTTTGGTACAACTCAATTCTATATTTCATGGGTTAACCTAGCGCCTCACAATCAGGGACAACCAGCTGCCAGGACATTCAAGCCCGCCCAACCCTTAGGTTCACGTCTGGCTCCCCACACATCCTTGCTACAATCTAGAGTGCGCACTTTTACAGAAGGGGGCCCAGCCTGAGTTGAGCTACTCAGCTTCGTGGTTGGAACGAGTTATCTGGCCAGCTAAGTGAGAAGCATAAGTTCAATCTCAACAAAAGCGCCAACAACGGTACGGGCCTTAATCGGCACAGACGGAATCACATGAGTCAATCTACACATAGACTCCGTCCAGCCTCCATTTACATTACCCCATGGTTCTTTTCCACGATGGCAAATATAGCCAACCGTGCTTCGGTATCCACCTATATCTCATAGGTGATAGGAAATCACCCGACTTCTACCGGTCTAAGCATGGCTAAGCATATATTTGATCCTCGACCTACACAGGGTTAAAGGTATATGTATTTGGACAAGGTAGTTCTATGCATCAAGTGTTTCTAATCAACTCTCATAACCTAATGCATCAAACATAAAAGACTCAAGCGATATTTTATAAAATATAGGAGACTTAGAATGCTCCAGGGCTTGACTTTGAGGAAAGAGATTGGCCGGTGATCCGGGCACTCAGGGAGGTCCTCAAGGGTTTGCTCCTCTTCTTCTGGAGCTGCGGCCTAAGGTGTCTCCTGCTGATCCTCCTCTTCTTCTTCATTGAACTCTAAAAAGGTTATCCCTTCGGACGATCATATATGCATAAGCATGAAATAAGATGTCACGAATGCATATATGATGACATGTATAATATGATATGATGTGATGAATGCATCCTCATAAGTGTTTCTAATAGCATTATATTAAAATGATAAGGAGTTACATTTTGTTTTACTGAGTAGGTGAATATCTCTTCTCTAGCAACTTAAACAACACTTGTGTAAATTATTTTCTGGACTACAAGATAGCAGCCACTTGTTTTGACCATAACTGGAGTTATACACATCAAAACAATATGGTTGTGGACATTATGGAAATATTACAAAATTGGCTATAACTTTATTTTAATCACCTTAATGTGATTCAACAGTTATCTAGATCAAACAATTCAATCTTTCAGATCTATCCAGAGAGCAAGTATTTTTTACAACATATTTCTAATAGCCATAATTCATAAACCATAAGGCCTATTACTATGAAACTTTAACATAAGGTAGATAAGTAAGTTATCTATAACTTTGTTATTAACTATCTTTATAGAAAAGATCATTATCATCATGAAATCATCACCACAACAGAAACTACACATGCAACCATCTAGTTGAATTATAAAACAATAATTAACTAGTTGCATATAACCAATTACTTCTAAGCTTAACTAAGAACATAAACATATCATATGCATCTCAAGCACCACAGAAAACATCATGGTTAAACATAACTAGTTTATTTATATTCATTTATTAATTTCCTTAGATAATAAGGTGATTTAAAGGATAAATATTTCTAGTGCTTAATAAATTCTGAGAAAATTACAATAGTCTAACAATGACCTTAGTAGTCCACTGTACAAATTTCATGACATTTTGATAAGCATAGCTACCTTTACAAAAATGATAAGTTACATAAGCTTATTTTAGCAAAAAAAGTTTAGCATAGTAAAAAGTATCAAGAAACAGATTTAATATTTTTTTGTACTTGCCTCCTAGCATAACAATACTGTGTAAAAATTTGTATGATCATATGTTATGTTTTTTTACCCCAATTAATTTTACTAGAAACTAGCAATTAATTAGGATTAAATATGGAGACCATATTTCAAGTATGCTTACTGTAGGTTTAGTATTTTTCCTAGCTAGAGAATATCAACACAAGACTAGCAAAATTAGAATCACAATTTTATCACCTTTCTAGCTCAAGTTATGCATTTTACAAGATATAAACTACTTTAAAAGCACTTATCTTGCTTAATTTAATTCTCCCAGAAAAATACCCTAAACAGTAGATTTCATAATTTTATCAAATAGTACACTTTAAGATGAAACCAACAAAATTTGGTTCACCCAGTTAGGGCACTCTTAGCTCTAGATATAAAATTTTGAAGTTTGCATTCAAATCTATGAAAACAAATCTAGAAAACAAATTTAAAAACCGACTGACAGCTGGGGCCCACATGCCAGCGACACAAAACAGAGGCACGGCTTGACCGGCGAAGAGCTTGTCGATGGTGAGGTCGCCGGCGATGAGGTCAGCACCAACATGTTCCCCATCCTATTCCGCACCTATAGGTACCCTAGGTTCACTCGGAGGGTCACCGGAGCTAGCTTGCAGGTGAGCATGGCGGCTCGGTGGCAGCACGCGGTGGTGCTCCAGCCATCCCCGGTGACGGCATGGCCAAGCAAGCATGTCTACGACATCTATGAACCCTAGCGGCGCTCTATGGCATGGATCGAGCCATATTGAAGCCGCGGCAAAGCTTGGTCGCGTGCATGGCAGCACGGCGACGCGAGCGCAATGGCGGCACGATGGTGTTCCATTCTGATAAGGCTGGCATTGGCCTTAGGCTCTTGCCTCGAGCTAGACCTAGCTCTAACCTAACTCTAACGTCTAGAAGCGCATGAGGAAGAGAACCGGGCATGCACAGCCACGGCGGCAGGCATGGCGGCGACACTCTCGGCTCACGACGGTGCGGCTCGTGTTCTGGCACCGGTGACGCAGTAGCGGCTCAACAAGCTATGGCTATAGCTTCTAATACCAACGACGATGATGTAGCAAGAGAGAGAGAGAGAGATGGGAGGAGTGCTGGATAGGGCTGTCCACGGTAAGCTTAGAGCTCGGCGACGCTCCATGGCCATGGCGGCAACAGCGATGCAAAATGCAGCCTTACCCTTGCTCGAATGGTGGTGCTAGCGGGTCGGCAAGGTGGAGGAGGTGGTGGCGGAGCTGTGAGCGAGATGGATTGGATGGTGGTGTGGTGGTGGTCTATGTGAGATCTCCAACTTTGATTTAGGAACCATCATCTAATTCTCACTGGTTTACAAACTACATTACTCCAAAGTGAGGTACTTTGAAACTGAAAACGGTTTCAACACTTAGAAAATTTTTTAAGTCACAAAACAACATTTTGTTGATACTTGTGAGGTCTATTTGATCATGTTAGACACTGAATTAGCTCATGACCCTTAAATAAAGTTTGTTACCCATGACAAGAACTACAACTTTTATTTAGGTCATACAGCCATGCAAATACTCTAAGCTACTATTCAACTTTGATCAAATTAGTATCATGAAAATAACATTTCAAATGAAACAAGCACTTAGAAGCAAAATTGGCCTATGTCATGAATACAAACAGTGTTCCATTTATCATCCTAGATGTGTCTAAGGTGTTTTAATGATCTCATAACAATCTCACACATTGGTGATACATGTTTGCAAGCATAAGCATATATATATATATATAATCAACATTTCATGTGATAATGTATAAGAATGAGATGAAATTTCATATGCTCATATTCATGAATGTTTGGATGATGCTTATGCTTATGAAATACAAGTGCTAAATGCAAAGCTTAACACTAGGGTGTTACAACCCCTCCCCCTTATAGGAATCTCGTCCTAAGATTTGAAAGACCTACCCTTCCTCATAAAAGGCAGGATAAACCTCACGTAAATAATCCTCCCGTTTTCAAGTCGCGTCTTGTTCACTATGGTCATTCCACACCACTTTGTAGAACTTAATGACCTTGTTCCGTGTTACTCTTTTCATTTCTTCTAACACTCGGATTGGTTTCTCTTCATAAGTTAAATCTGATTGGAGCTTAATGTTGGTGGGTGCAATGGCTTAGGTATGCGAAGACATCTTTTTAACTGAGAAACATGGAAGACATCGAATATCGCACTCATCTCTAGAGGAAGTTGTAACTTATAGGTGACATTTCCTTTCTGTTCAATAATCTGGTACGGGCCTACATATCTAGGCGCAAGCTTTCTTTTTACTCTAAATCTCTGCACTTCCTTCATGGGTAATACTTTTAAGTATACATAGTCTTCCACTTCAAAAGTTAGTGGTCTTCTTCTTTTATCAGCATAACTCTTTTGTCTTGACTGAGCTGCTTTCATATGCTGTTGGATAATACGTACCTGTTCTTTAGCTTTGTTGACAAAGTCAATGCCAAAATATCTTCTTTCTCTGGGTTCAATACAATTCAAGGGAGTTCTATATTTCTGACCGTACAAGGCTTCAAAAGGAGCCATCTTGGTGCTCACTTGATAATTATTGTTATAGGAGAACTTGGCTAAAGGTCGCCACTTCTCCCATGAACTCGTGGAAGATATAACACAAGCTCTCAACATATCTTCTAAGATCTGGTTCACTCGCTTAGTGTATCTAGAAGTTTATGGATGATATGCTGAACTTCTGATTAGTTTACTTCCCAAGGCCTGGTGTAAGTGCTCCCAAAAACGAGCTATAAACTATGGTCCCCGATCTGAGATTATGGTCTTGGATACTCCATGTAGTCTCACGATCTGAGAAATGTACAGTTCAGCGTACTTCCTAGCTAGATACCTTATGTTAATTGGTACAAAATGTGCTGACTTGGTGAGACGATCTATAATGACCCATATGGAATCATTACCTTGTTGTGTCAGCGGGAGGCCTATAATAAAGTCCATACTTATTTCCTCCCATTTCCAGCCTAGAATAGGCAACGGCTGAAGTAATCCAGCAGATTTCAAATAAATGGCCTTGACTCTACCATAATTATCGTACCTATAGGCGGCGATCTCTTTCTTCATCTTGGTCCACCAAAAATGGGTTTTCAAATCTTGATACATTTTGCTACTATTCGGATGGATAAACAACTTATATGAATGAGCTTCATCTAAAATTTAATTTCTAAGCTCATGGTCTTTCGGTACTACCAGTCGGTCCTCAAACCATAGCACACCTCTTTCATCCAACCTAAAATGCTTAGTTTCTTGTTTTTTCATCTTTCACTTGATGTGAAATACACCTACATCTGTCTTCTGCAATTCTATGATTTTGCTCTCCAGTGAGCAACTGACAGTGATATTGTGCAGCACCATAGGATATAACAAATTAAATCCATTTTCCAACAAGGCTTCCAAAGTGTTGCAATGAGATTTCTAACTAAGTGCATCTACTACAACATTAGCTTTCTCTGGGTGGTAGTGCACTTCCAAGTTGTAGTCTTTGATCAGCTCTAACCATCTTCGCTGCCTCATGTTCAGCTCAGGTTGAGTGAAGATATATTTTAGACTTTTGTGGTTAGTATATATATGACATACGTTTCCCAATAAGTAATGTCTCCACATCTTCAACCCATGAACAACTGCTATAAGCTCTAAATCATGCATAGGATAATTGACTTTATGCTTTCTAAATTATCGAGAAGCATAGGTAATAACTCGACCTTCTTGCATGAGCACACACCCCAAACCTATACCCGATACATCACAGAACACATCAAAAGGCTTTTCAATGTTGGGTTATGCTAAAACCGGAGCTATAGTGAACAAGGTCCTTAGGGTGTGAAAAGCAGCTTCACACTCTAGCATCCAACTGAACTTTTTATCTTTCTGAAGTAGTCTGGTCATGGACTTAGCTATCTTGGAGAAATCAGGAATGAAACGACGATAGTAACCTACTAACTCTAGAAAACTCTAAACTTCATGAACCAAAGTCAGGACCTTCTAATCCATTACCTCTTATACTTTAGATGGGTCTACAGAAATCTCATCTTTAGATAAGATGTGACCCAAGAAAGGTACTTTGCTCAACCAAAATTCACACTTGCTGAATTTGGCATATAACTTATATTCCCTCAATCTGGACAAAATAACTCTCAGATGCTCTGTATGGTCTACCTCATTCTCTAATCAAGATATCATCGATAAGCACAACCATGAACTTATCAAGCTCAGGCATGAATACCGAATTCATCAAATACATGAAGTAGACAGGAGCATCTGTCAGCCCAAAGAACATGACCAAATACTCATACAAGCCGTATCTATTGGAGAAAGCTGTTTTAGGTATATCCTCTAGCCTGATCTTAATCTGATGATAGCCTAACCTTAAGTCAATCTTAGATAATACCTTTGCTTTTGCCAACTGATCGAACAAGATATCGATATGGGGCAAAGGATACTTGTTCTTAATCGTCACAGCATTAAGCGGTCGAGAGCTTGCAGGCGTCGGTCTTTGACCAGACGCTGGCGCTGAAAGTGACCGGACGCTGGCATGGTGTGTCCGGTTAGGCTGACGTACGGTGACATAGAGAAGTTGGAGAAGGACCGAACGCTGATGCAGCGTCTGATCGTGACCGACCGGACGCGTCCGATCATGACTGGTACCTTACTGGAAATAATCGGACGCTGGGGTTGCTGCGTCCGATTAGTTTGAGCAGCTGCGTCCGGTCATCACTTGACCGTTGAGATCAAGTGACTGAGGTTGAACGGAGGCGACACGTGGCGAGCATCCGTTGACCGGACGCTGAGGTCCTGCGTCCGATCGATATGACCGGAGTGTCCGGTCGTCCCGAGTTTTGCCTAGTGAAGAGTAACGGCTAGTTTAGCCCGTGGGCTATAAATAGAAGGGGTCTCGGCCTTGGGCCAGAAGCTGAGCACACTAGAGCCTTGGTGACTTGTGTAGTAGTGCTTGGGAGCCCTCCATCTTATATATGCTTGATAGTGATCATCCAATTGTGTGAGAGAGCGATTCTAATGCGATTGCATCGTGAGGTTGCATCGAGTGGCACTAGGTAATCGAGTTGCAAGCCGGTGATGCTTGTTACTCTTGGAGGTTACCACCTCCTAGATAGCTTGGTGGTGGTCTCTGTTGAAGCCCGTAAGAAGCTTGTGCGGTGCTCCGGAGAAGAGCTTTGTGAAGGGCATTGTGCTCGCCCCATGGGAGCCGCGAAGAGCAACTCTAGTTGAGCGTGTTATTGAGCTGCCCTCACTTTCGGGGTAGATTCTTGCGGTGCCCGACGTGCGGGCTTGGTGGGTGATGCCAATTAGCCGTCGAACCACCAAGTGAGCGGTCGACACAACGAGGACTAGCGTGTTGGCAAGCACGTGAACCTTGGGAGAAAAATCACCGTGTCAACCTTATTCTTCCCGTTGGTTTGCAACCCCCTTTTACAAGCTTGTATTTATATCTCATATACATTGTGCTTGTGTAGTTGCTCTTATAATTAGTTAGCTTGTGTAGCTTACTAGTTATCTTCTTGCTTGTGTAGCATAAAAGTAGCTCCCTTACGTGGCTAATTTAGTTTGTGTAACCTTGTTAGTCATATTACTTAGTTTGTATAGCTAAGTAATTGCGCTATCTAATTTGGCATTGGTTGCCTTGTTATTAAGCATTGCTAGTAAGCTTAGATAGCTTTGTGCTTTTGCTTACTAGTTTGTATAGGAGCTCCCTTGTTGCTTAAAGTACTAGTGGCATAGGTTTGTGTGACCTTACTTCTAGAATTGGTTAGGCGAGCTCTAGCTAGGCCGACACCTTTATTGCTTAATTAGTATCTTTGGAAGGTGCTAGAGAACATAGATAGAGGGGTGTAGTCTTGGCTAGACCGATAGTTATAATTCCGTACTTGTTTCAGTTAGTCGACGCGATTAATTTTAGAAAGGACTATTCACCCCCCCTCTAGTCCGCCATCTCGACCCTTCAACATTGTGGGTTGGTTTTGCTCTGATAAAGGCTCATCAAGCTCCTCGTGTCTTTGCACATGCACGTAAATCTTCAACTCTACTACCTTCTTGCCTTCTTTAGTCGAAATACCTACATACCAACATGATCCACGACATCAACAAGCTCACCATGGTGTCAAAAGGTCTTTGTTTGTGGCATTGAATATTTTTGTGATGTAACGTGTGGTTTCCTTCATTTTTAACGCTCAATCACTAAATATTTTCTATCTTCATAGGTGGATCATAACTTATCGGTTTGGTTTTTTCGTGTTGTAATGGCTATTTAGGATGTAATAAAGTTCATAACCGTTGCAAATTTAGGGTTATATGTACCTCAGAGGCATTTGTTATTGTTGATCGGTTGTTCCCACTTCATCGCCTTTTATGTGGCGGGCTCGTGTTGAAAAGAGGAGGGGGAGGTGTGGGCAACAAAGCTTTAGAGCATACTGTTGTAGACAACATGACATCCATGAGGTGCTAGAGTAACAAGCTTGGTTACGAGTTTGAGATGACAAGACATACATCCAGACATCTAGTTCACGAAGCCTTGAAGATAAGTAGCAACTACCAAGATAGCTAAGCATGCAGCCACGAGAGTAGGCTTGTGTGGTAGTATGCGTGCACTTACACAAGATGCATTGGAAAATGATGCACGCGTGGTGTGGGGATGCGGAAGGGGAAGGTTGAGTCTACCATGGCAACGTACCTCTACGAATGTCCTTGTATGCTTTTTGGTTTTGAGCGGTGTTGCCCATGTAATTTAAGGTGTCGACCCCAATTGATTAAAAAACTATAGGTGATGGGAGACTGATTTGGAAGGAGGTGATTGCGGAAAACAACTCTACCCCTCGCTTCTGGTATCCTTTCCAGCTCTTCAGCGAGTTCCACTACTGGACATAACATTTGCCACTCATTTTAGCTCACTCTGTAACACCTTAATATCTTCAGACCTACTCTTCATAAAAAAACAATGGCTTCAAATAATCCACTTTCCCAAAAAAATAAAAAAACCACATCATATTCATATCACGTCTTAGATGTCAATCTAGGCAATGGATTTGGACCACGACAACACAAATCTTTCATAGAAAAAAAACCGGTAACAGAGTGGTGCAAGAATGTAAGATATAGAGAATTCATAAAGTTTTCCTCGCAAAAAAATAAATTCATAAAGTTTTCTAAGGTATTAATAATCTATATCTCTTATAAAGATAAACCCCACTAGCAATTATCTTACCATGCAAAGTGTTCAAATCAGCCTACACTAGAATATCCTACTAACATATTCAACTATCTCGTCATACAAAATGTCCACATTAGCATCCACTAACACATGCAACTAACAAATATCATTATATCTTCATTCAATCTATTCATATTAGCAAACCACATCATTTACTAGCATATATTTAGTTGTCCACATCAGAATGCTAAAAATTATCCACTAACATGTATTATGATATTTACTCAATTATTTTAGTAAATATAAGTAGTATAATTTCAACGGCGATTCCCGCATCCACGCGCGTGACGTTCTTCTAGTTTTTCCAGGAGTAAAGTGTACCAGCGGTCCCTAAACTTGTACCGCTGTGTCATCCCGGCCCCTAAACTCGCAAATCGACCGTTTAGGTCCTCAAACTTGTTCATCTGTGTCATCTCGGTCCCTAAACTTGTTCGGCTATGTCATTCCGGTCCCTAAACTTGCAAATCGACCGTTTATGTCCTCAAACTTGTTAAGTTGTGTCATTCTGGTCCCTAAACTTGGTTTTGAGTCCCATCTGAGTCAAAACAGGGTAATCTAAAAACTTTATATCAAAAAATAATTCATAACTTTTTCATATGAACTCGAATGAAGACAAACTTTATATCAAAATTAAAGCCCTCGACACGATCTACGACTTTGTGGTTGAAAAGTTTTTGAATTAAAACTGTTTAGGGTCCCAAAATATTATTGTATGTTTATAGATTTTAAAATTTAAAATTTAAAATTATCAAACAATCTTGGATATTGATATGGTCTATATGAAAGTTATAGTTCTCGATACGATCTGCAACTTTGTAGTTGAAAAGTTTTTTGTTTGAAGTCATTTAGTGTTCCAAAATTTAATTTTAAATTTCAAATTTTAAAATCTATAAACATACAATAATATTTTGGGACTCTAAACAGTTTTAATTAGAAAACTTTTCAACTACAGAGTCGTAGATCGTGTCGGGGGCTTAAATTTTGATATAAAGTTTGTCTTCATTCGAGTTTATATGAAAAAATTATGAATTATTTTTTAATATAAAATTTTTAGACCACCCTGTTTTAACTCAGATGAGACTCAAAACCAAGTTTAGGGATTGGAATGATACAACTGAATAAATTTGAGGACCTAAACGGTCGATTTATAAGTTTAGGGACCAGAATGATAAAGTTTAAGGACCAAGATGATATAGATGAATAAGTTTGAGGATTAAACGGTCGATTTATGAGTTTAACGACCGGGATGACACCGATGCACTTTACTCTTTTTCTAGAATCGAAATCTAAAACCCTCCCATTTTTTCGTGCGGTAAAGCCCCACTCTCTGTGCCTGCTACCTGCTGCAAAGTAGGGTTCCCACCGGGTCACCGCCCGCCTCCACCCCCATGGCGCGCGCCGCCGCCTCCAGGCTCGCCGCCGCGGCGAACTCTTCCTCTACGGTGAGCTCCCTCATCTCCCCTCCTCACTTCTCCATCCAGTCCCGAATTCCACGGCTAACCCCTTCACCTCCGTTGCCAGCGCGAGTTGTTCGCCCGCCACCTCGCCGGCGCTGCCGCCTCGGCGTGGACCGCACTGCCGCGGCTGCCTGAACCAGGTAAGTCGCCTTCTCTTCAAAATTTTTATGCTTTTTGAATGTATTGTCCGTGGAGGCCTGTGTTGCTTATCGGTGAATTGGACAGGGAGGGAGCGGCGGAGCCCGAGCTGGTGGTGTCCGAGCAGGTCGTTCCATGGTTAGTACTTCGGTCAAATTGATGACCCTAGTGTAATTCCACGTTTCCATTTAGCCATACACAGTGGTTCATCTTGTGAAATTAGTTGTCGTTTGGTTTATTGCTACAGCAGGCCTCATAGTTGTTGAAATCTGATGTTATACTGTAGTGACAATTGAAACTAAGACCTCATGTTCTGGTTAAGATTAGTTCTATCTTCTGCTTTCTATCCGGGGAGCCAACAATTTTACCTTTTGTGTACAACTCCATTACAACCATGTATTTAAATAATCCGATTCATTTAAGAGCTGCCATCCCGGGTGACTTTGGCCTTCTGATCTTGACTTGCACTTGAGTTCTAAGAAAATAGTTGCACATTTAGCAGAGCTTTTGTGAATCTGAATACCAAGGGACACTTTTTTCTATGTTTTTCTGTTTGAACACTATGAATGAAAAAACAAAATGAGAAAGTGATTTTTCTTAGAACAATAACTGCCCCTTTCTGTCTGAAAAGAGAGAACAGAACTCCTATTTTTCATGCGTAATTTTGACTAGCTTCTAAGAATGCTTGGCTAATACTTAACTGAGATGGTTATGCAATTACTTAAGATTGTCCCAAAACCACAAATTTAAATGGTTTAATGCATCTACAACAACAACAGCAAACCTTTTATTCCCAAGCAAGTTGTGGTAGGCTTCAGATAAAACACAACATGAGGTACTCCTTATAAAAAATTGAGGTACCAAGATAACTCAACAAATAAATAAGTAACAGGATTGACTTCGGCGGTTACTGACGCTATTTTTTAAAGACACCCTAGAGTATCTCATACCTGAATTATATTAAGGAAAACAATAACCAATACAGGAGAGACCATGTCAGAAAAGAAAATTAAATCAAATTTGATGAAGTCTTCACCTCCACCGTATCCATCGCAGCCATGGCAGCACTGTGTTGTCCCCCATCACCGTCGATGATATCGCCGGTGCAAACGAAGAAAAATAGATAGCAAGGTGCTCTAAGTTGGCACTTAGGGTTGCTTCTTACTACTGTTTTTTAAGTTTCAGACATGCTTCCTATTAACTGTGATACATTAGTGCCTGTAATTAAAACTTCTATGTTTCTGTGATGCTAGCCACAAGGCGGGTGTATGCAAGGGATTTCTATGATGTGCTTGGAGTAAGCAAGGATGCTTCTGCACCGGATATAAAGAAGTCATATTATGCGGTATGGATTTTTTACATATCATAGTTAGGATGCGCACCTCCTTTCAGAAACAAAGTTAGGATATTGCCTATTGATTGGACATCGTTAAACTTCTTGGGGATCATATTTGGATATTCCTTATTCCCCCAATGTTACTGTTCGATCTCAACCTTGCTGCTTTGAGGGCCTAAGTCCCCATTGTCTCCAGCTGATAGTTGCCCTTAGTTCGCTGTTGTGGACGCCTATGGCCGCACCTACGGATGTCTCAGGTGACATGATCAGAAGGTTAATTGAGTTAGTTTGAGAAGGTTTACTAGAGATAAGTTAGTTGGCTTGATTGAATTGTCAAGCAGTTGACCTATATATGTATGAGGGTCGGCTCATCTGGGAGATCAAGCACTAGATTAATCTATTCCACCTTAAACTCTGTCGGAGCCTCCTCCACCTCTTGCCTAATTTTCTCTCTTAATCGAAGTTCATATCTTCTGTTGCTATCGTCTCTCTCCAGATCCAAGGCACTTTACCCACTACACTTCTCTTCCTCCCCTATTGCTTCTCTACCTCCTGTAATCTCTTCAAGTTCTCTTATGCTCGTATTTGCTTCAATTGCTTTGTGCTGCTTTTCTGCTACTTCTTATCTTTTCTTCTCTATTCTGCCTTTCTTACGCTCTTTGCTTTGCCTCTGACAGTATCTATTGTACTCTTCCCTCTATAGTCTGCTACTTAGTCTAATACTGATTAACTATGTATCGCCGGCATGGGATACCGGTAATGGCGATACAGGATTTTGAAAAACAACCCTATGGTAATGTAGAGAAAGTATTGGATACAAGTATGGCTATGTTAGTGAAGTATTGGCGATACATGAATGATTAACCTCAATTGAGCAACTGTCACAAGACCTATCTGACTACCTGTTCTATTCATGCTATTTTTTGCTCACCTTATTTTGCCTGGGTAATACCTACAAGGCTACAACTAGTTGGTTAGGCACTTACGCACCGGAATCAGTTCCCCTGGCCCTGCATCTGACTGCATGGTGCACTTGTCCCTTACTCACCATGCTAATCCTGTTTTGAATTTCAAAACTCATGTATAGGAAACATAAACTAAAACTCTGTTGAACTTGTCAAGAACTTAAGATGATCTGCTTCCCCTGTATGTATAATCAGAAACAGTTTCAATGCAAAAGACGACATCTGAATGATAAGATGGACAGATAACTCAAGAATCTGGTAGAATAGGCCAAAGTCAGCCAACTGGGGTTCCACAAATAGGAACTTACTTCCATCCCAACCCAGATTGTGGCTTGGGATCCATTTGGCACTGCTATCATTTATGTATTTATTAACTGTCTCTTGCATGCCTACTGCACCATGCTCTCCATATTGTATTTTCTTCCATTTGTGCTCCTATCGATCTGTTTCTTCTACTTCTTCCTGTTATCTGGTAATTCATTTGGTTTTAACAAAATTTATCATTCTTCTCCAGCTCGCAAAGAAGTTCCATCCTGATACTAATAAAGATGATGCTGATGCAGAAAAAAAATTTCAAGAAGTTAACCGTGCCTATGAGGTGTGAGGTTCTTGCAGAAAATGTAGTTACCTTTCATGAACCATAGTACATGTTTTTTTCCCTAAATGTTGATATTATCTGTACATTTGTCAGGTTTTGAAGGACGATGATAAGCGTGAAATATATGATCAGGTTATTGTCATTTCTCTTTTTAATGAAACGAAAATTGTGATGTTATTGGAATAGTCACGTAGAGACAGATTATTTATATATTGTTAATACTGAACCCAGCTGGCCAGCATGTGCTTTTTTGTGTTAATCCAGCTTGCTTAGCTTGTGGTAGCATTAATTTCCATGACTCATGAAACCTTATTTTACCATTACAGTAAAATATTTTATTCTTAGTATAACATGCTTATGTAATTGACAGCTTGGACCAGAAGCATATGAGCGTCAAGCATCAGGTGGTGACCCTGGAGGGCCGGGTTTTCCTCAGGGTAACCCATTTGGCGACATCTTTGGCGATGTAAAAACCATTGTCCTTGTGGTTTTATTTTATGTATCATACATATGCCCTAAATAGATCTGTACTGTCTTTTATACACCCGCCATTTGGTGAGTTATGCATGAGATCTATGATTCACAATATAAATATGTGATATTTCTCCTCAATTATTTTGTATGCTGCCTTTGTAAAAAAAAATATGCATGCAAAAACAATAAATTGTTGGCAGGTGGCCATGAAAAATCATGCTACAAGGTTGTAAAATTTCATCTAGTTATATTATTTTTTCTTCATTGTTAGGCCTGTCTACAACATATGATGAACTGCAATGTTTTTTTTTTATGTTGAAATAAACATCATATTGGCCTTTCATGTCAGGTGGCAGTCTAAACATGATTTGAAACAGTACCTTTTCAGTATCTAGCAAATTTCTCTTCTTGCTATTCAACTCTCTTTATGTGTATATAGTTTCACTCCTTGCTATATGTATTTAGCTATATGTTATTGTTATACATACATACATACATACCTGATATATATCTTTTTTCTTATGTCAACAGATCTTTGATAATGCGTACAGAGGTGGCCAAGATGTCAAGGTTAGTTGATTTTTACTACAGCTGTTTGCTTTTAATTGAGCATTTAATTCAATTCTTGCTTTCTTTATTCCCACCAACTGTAGGTTTCTGTTGAACTATCATTCATGGAGGCTGTCCAAGGTTGCAGAAAAACAATTACATACGAAGCTGATACTTTTTGTGGAACTTGCAGTATGTGATGTTGCTTGTATATTTAATTATTTATTCTGTTGACATTCTTACCCATTTGTGCTTCGTTGTATGTCATGAGCTTCTAATTTATTTATTTATTGCAGATGGAAGTGGTGTTCCCCCTGGAACTGTGCCTAAAACATGTAAAACATGTCGAGGCTCTGGTGTGGTATGTATCCTTTGGCAACATATTTTTACATGGCATGTTTCTTACAGATAACAAACTCCACTAAATAGTAGACAGCATTTTAGCAAGTTGATTTCCTTTGCAAATACTTGTTGTTTTAGTTATTCAAAGCAATATTGATAGGATTCCTGATCCTACCAGCAACGTTGCGAAGCTTGTATGGGTGTGAGGGAGGAAGAGCCGGCTTGGGGCCTCGCTGCCGGCGGCTGGGCGCCGTCGCGAGGTTGCAGGCGTGGGAAGATGACAGGGGGCGGCTAGGGCAAATCCCGGCTCCCTGAGGAAGCCGGAAACAATTAAGATTGTTTCTGCTTAATTCTCAATAATCCCAATTACAATAATTTATACTCTAAAATATCCTTTTACGAAATAACCCTCAAGCTACTAGGTAAATATTAATTCACTGAAAACAATAACTAAACGGGCCTATTCAACCACTATTGGACCGGTTGCGCCTCTTGTACTGTATACCGGTCATAACATCTCTCCCCTCCTCGGCAAACAGCTCGTCCTCGAGCTGGACCTCAGGATATTGCTCCTTGAATTCTGCCAGCGGCTCCCATGTCGCATCATCCACTGGAAGCCCCTGCCACTGGACAAGAACGCGCCACTCGCCGTGACGGAGTTGAGCGCGCAGCACCCGCTCAGGCGTTGGAAGAAGGCGGCCATCCTGCACCGGCGGAAGAGGAACTGGAGCATCCGGGGGAGCACCCGTGTAAGCCTTGAGTTGACTGACATGGAATACGTCATGAAGACGAGCGCCGGCAGGAAGTTGGAGACGGTAGGCCATCGGCCCGATGCGCTCGAGCACCATGAATGGCCTAGCGTAGCGTGGCCGGAGCTTGCCCTTCGAGTGCGCGACGAGGACCTGCATAGGACGGTGGAGGAGGCGCAGCAGCACCCAGGCACCCACCGCGAAGGACACGTCGCGATGATGCTCGTCATAGTATCGCTTGGCGTACTGCTGTGCCTGAAGGAGACGCTCCCGGACCTCCTCCAGGAATGCGTCGCGATCGCGAAGCATAGTGTCAGCCGCCTGAGTCTGAGCCGCCCCATGCTGGAGCGGAAGGAGGGGCGGTGGGGGGCGGCCATAGACCACCTCGAACGGCGTTGCCCGGAGCGCCGTCTGGAAGGACGTGTTGTAGCAGTACTCCGCCCAAGAAAGCCAGTCGACCCAGGAGCGAGGACGATCCCCGGTGACGCAGCGCAGGTACATCACGATGATCCGGTTGACCACCTCGGACTGCCCATCCGTCTGTGGATGGAATGCCGTACTCAAGCGCTGCTTCACGCCTGAAAGCTTAAAGAGATCACGCCACAAATTGCTGGTGAAGACGGGGTCCCGGTCGCTGACGATGGAGGTGGGGAAGCCGTGGAGGCGCACAATGCCATCGAAGAATGCACGCGCCACCGACGCAGCCGTGTAGGGGTGGCTGAGGGCGATGAAGTGCGCGTACTTGGAGAACCGATCAACCACCGTTAGGATTACCGATTTGCCATGCACCTTGGGAAGGCCATCGACGAAGTCCATAGAGATGTCCACCCACACCTGCGATGGAACATCCAGGGGCTGGAGCAACCCTGCTGGGTGCGTTGTCGGCGTCTTGTTCCGCTGGCACGTGTCGCAAGAGCGGACGTAGTCCTGCACCAGTGCGCGGTCACCTAGGAAGTAGAAGTCTTGGCGGAGACGAACAAGGGTCTTCTGTATGCCCTCATGGCCGGCCTTGTGTGCCAGCGCCACCACCTGGGGACGTAGGTCGCCATGTGCCGGGATGAAGACACGCTTGCCGTGGAGCAGCAGACCGTCCGCAGCGCGCCACGGAGCATCCAGCGCCCTGCTGGTCAGCTGCTGGAGGAGGTCACTGGCCTCCTGGTCCAGCGCCAAGGCCGCCCTGATGTCGTCGTAGAGGCGGAAGGAGGGCCCGGACACGGCCATCGCCGTGGGGCCGTCCTCGTCACGGCGGGAGAGCGCATCGGCGGCGGTGTTGAGGCGACCCGGCCGGTACTCGACGGTGAAGTCGAACCCGAACAACTTGCTGAGCCACTGATGTTGAGGAACAGTGGACAGCCGCTGATCGAGGAGGAACTTCAAGCTGTAGTGGTCGGTGTGGACGAGGAAGCGGCGGCCCCAGAGGTACGGCCGCCAATGGCGCACAGCCTGGACCAAGCCGATGAGCTCGCGCTCGTAAGCCGCCAGCTTGATGTGACGGGCAGCGAAGGGCCGACTGAAGAAGGCCAGGGGACCTGCCCCCTGGTGCAGCACCGCGCCGAAGCCGGAACCGGAGGCGTCGCAGTCGACCACGAACTGGCGATCAAAGTCCGGCATCTGCAACACATGCGCCGATGATAAAGCGCGCTTGAGGCTGGAGAACGCCTCGTCAGCCGCCTCATCCCAGGCGAACGCCTCCTTGCGCAGGAGACGTGTGAGGGGCGCAGCGATAGAACCGAAGTCCTTAATGAACTTTTTGTAGTAGCCGGCCAGCCCCAAGAAGCCCCGAACGCCGCGGGGTGAGCGGGGGGCCGGCCAAGCTGCGACCGCCTCCACCTTGTCGCTGTCCATGGCGACGCCGTCTTTGGAGATGACGTGGCCCAAGTAGGCCACGGAGGAGGCGCCGAAGGAGCGCTTGGACTTCTTGAGAAAGAGACCATGCGCGCGAAGGGCGCCGAGGACGAGGCCGACGTGCTGGAGGTGTGCTGCCCACGAGGTGCTGTAGATGAGGATGTCATCAAAGAAAACCAGCACAAACCTGCGGAGGAATGGACGAAGGACGTCGTTCATCAGCGTCTGGAAGGTTGCCGGCGCATTGCAGAGGCCAAACGGCATGACCAGGAACTCGAAGTGCCCCTGGTGAGTGCGGAACGCAGTCTTGGCAATGTCCTCAGGGTGCATGCGCACCTGATGATTGCCCGAACGGAGGTCAAGCTTGGTGAAGTACTTGGCGCCGTGGAGTTCATCGAGAAGCTCATCGACCACCGGAATCGGGAACTTGTCCTTTGATGTTTTGTCGTTGAGAGCCCTGTAGTCGATGCAGAAGCGCCAGGAGGCGTCCGCCTTCTTGACCAGAAGGACAGGGGCAGAGAACGGGGACGTAGAGGGCCGGATGATGCCCTGTTCCAGCATGATGGCGCATTGACGCTCGAGCTCATCCTTCTGCAGCTGTGGATACCGGTACGGCCTGACCGCCACAGGTGCCGTGCCAGGAAGGAGATGGATCCGATGGTCGTATGGCCGCACGGGCGGCAAGCCACGCGGCTCCTCAAAGACAGCGGCGTGCTGCTTTAGGAGTCTGTCCAGCAAGGGCCGAGGCTGGTCGGCTGCGTCCGCGGCCAGCAGGTGCTGAGGTGCCGGTGGAGAGCCCTCGCACTGCCAAGTAATGCGTTGGTTGCCCCGCTGGAAGGACACAGTGTGGGCGTCGAAGTCCCAGGTGAGGGGCCCCAAGGTGCGCAAGAAGTCGACGCCGAGGATGAAGTCGAAGCAGCCCAACGCGAGGCCGACGCAGGTGACAGGGTACGACGCGCCACCGATGGAGAGTGGAACGTCGCGGCCGATCTCCTCGCACGGCAGGCGCTCCCCGCTGGCGACGGTGACATGGAGGTGCGCGGCGCCAGAGGAAGAGAGCCCCAAACGGCGCATCACGTGGCCCTGGAGGAACGTATGCGTGGACCCGGTGTCCAGCAAGGCGAGGAGTCGTTCGCCCTTCAGCGACACAGGCAGGAGCATTGTGTTCTCCGTTCGAATCCCTGCGAGAGCATACATCGAGACAACTAGGGCATTAGCTGTAGGCTCCTCTGCCGGAGTAGCCGAATCCTCCGGTGGCACAGCCCCTTCGTCTTCTGCGGTCGCGTACTCGTCGACGGTCTCGAGGTAGAACAGGCGCTTGCACACGTGTCCTCGCGCATACTGCTCGTTACAATTGAAGCAGAGACCCTGGCGTCGCCGCTCCAATTGTTCCGCCGGAGTCATACGCCGAAAGCGCGGCTGACCGGTGGCCGCAGGAGACAGGCCCGACGGCTGGGTGGCAGGAGCCCCTCCCGTTGCTGGTGCTGCAATGGACGGCCGTGGTGGTGTTCGCCCACCCCGCTGCTGTGGCTGCTGCGCCGGCATGAAGGCCGCCGCGCGGCGCTCAAAGGCCCGCGCGAGGTACATCGCGGTCTGCAGGTCAGGCGGGTGCTGCAGCTCGACGTCCACCTTGATGTGCTCCGGAAGACCGCCGACGTAGAGCTCGGCCTTCCGCCGCGGGTTCAAATCACGCGCGTGGCAGAGAACCGCGTTGTAGCGGTTGGAGTACTCCTGTACCGAGGAAGTGAAGGGCAGACGCGCGAGTTGAGCGAGGCGTGTGACCTGCGTTGGGGGCCCGAAGCGGAGTTGGCACAAGGCGCGAAAACGATCCCAAGCTGGCATGCCTTCATCCTGCTCCAGCGCGTAGTACCATGTCTGGGCGTCTCCGCGGAGGTGGTACGAGGCGAGCCAGGTCCGGTCCGAGTCCAGGGTTTGCTGGCCGTGGAAGAATTGATCGCAGTGGTTCAACCAATTGAGGGGGTCGGCGCTGCCATCAAACGTCGGAAACTCCAGCTTGTAGAAACGCGGGGGCGCGTGTGCTCCTTGGACAGCTGCGGCGGCGGGAGCGCCACCCTCCATGGCGATAGCCACTGCTGCGTCGTTCCCCGAGGGAAGCGCAGCCGAGGATGGGGCGCCTCTGTAGTAGAGGTTACCCGCAGCGTCACCGTAGAAGACGCCGGGGGTGAGAGGCAGGGACACATCCCCACCCGCAGAGGCATGCAGTGGTGGCGCCGTCGACGTGTAGGTGGCCATGGTGTAGACCGGAGCGGCTACTGAACCCGCCATCGCCCATGACGGGATTGGTGACGGCGATGGCGGCCACGGGAGCATGTGGAGGGGGAGTCCCGTGCTCGGAAGCACCGGAAGACTCACGGACGGCACCGCCGCGGAGTGATCGGCGGGCGCGGCGGACGGCGTGGGAAGGGTGGGTTGCGGCGGGGGTGGTGGAGGCAATGACGCTGGCGGAGGCTGTTGCTGCGTGAGCCCCGTCCAGGCGGCCTGCAGCGCCGCGATACTCCGGTTCATCAGGGCCATATTCGCCGACATCTCGGCGACGACCTCGGCGAGGGAGTCCAGCGTAATGGGCCGGGCACCCGAGGACGCGGGGGATGCGGCCGCAGAGGATACCGCCGACACGGCGGAGGAAGAGGACGGCGGCAGCGGAGGGATTGGTGGGAAACTGGACTGCGGCAGCGGAGGAAGTGGAGGAGAACCTGACATCTCTGATACCAGGTTGATAGGATTCCTGATCCTACCAGCAACGTTGCGAAGCTTGTATGGGTGTGAGGGAGGAAGAGCCGGCTTGGGGCCTCGCTGCCGGCGGCTGGGCGCCGTCGCGAGGTTGCAGGCGTGGGAAGATGACAGGGGGCGGCTAGGGCAAATCCCGGCTCCCTGAGGAAGCCGGAAACAATTAAGATTGTTTCTGCTTAATTCTCAATAATCCCAATTACAATAATTTATACTCTAAAATATCCTTTTACGAAATAACCGTCAAGCTACTAGGTAAATATTAATTCACTGAAAACAATAACTAAACGGGCCTATTCAGCCACTATTTGACCGGTTGCGCCTCTTGTACTGTATACCGGTCATAACAATATGTTCACCAAACGCCCTGGAACAAAAAGCATTAATTGTTTCCTTGTTCCGTCTTGTTCTTGGAGCTCCAAAGACAACTACATTGGATAAGTGGGACTACTCTGACCTTCAAAATCTTGTCATGAATGCAGATATACATGCAGAAGGGTATATTTACTGTTGAATGTACTTGCTCCCTGTGCAGTGGGAGCGGAAAAATTGTCAAGGTGCACTTTTTCTGTTTCAATAACATATTCCTGTTAATTTTGTTTTTCTGATGTTACATTCCACAGTAAGTTGAACATAGAATCCAATTCATCATTGGCTATGGTCGTTGCATTGAGTGCACTTAGTTCTTTAAGGGGGGGGGGGGGGGGGGGGGGGGGGATCTGCCAGCATTTTATAGAATATATCTATATGGTTTGTCACTGGTGATGATTTTTCATTTTTGTTGGCCTAACTTCTTTGCTTTTCAAAATTGGTTTGTAGAGTTTTTGCAAGACTTGCAAAGGAGAACAGGTAGTGAAGGGGAAAATGTCAGTCAAGCTAGACATAGCGGCAGGTAAGGAGGAATTTTCTTTACTGATATATGTATATACTTGAGATGAACTTCCTCCATCCAAATTATAGGCTGTTTTGGCTCTGTAGGTACTTAGATTTTGCTATGCACCTAGATATATACACTATGTTCCAAACGACCTATAATTTGGAATGGAGGTAATACGTCTTATCACACAATTCGGAATTTTCTGTTCAATATGCAAAACAGTGTGTATTTCTTTCTTTCTACTGGTGATTTGAATGCTGTGAATTCTCCTGCGTAGTTTGAGAATTTTTTTTGAATGCTGTGAAGTGTAAACTTGTGGTGTTATAAGCATTTCCAACTGGTGTACTTGTTATAACTCAGACATCACTTTCCATGCACTGCTAAGTTAAGAAAGTTAATATTCAAGTCAAATCATCTAGCTGCTCTATTATAAAATATGGTTCTACTGAATCATTCTGCATTTCTGCCTGTTCCATTAACATTTTACTCTTTCCTACAATCATGCAATCTCAAGTGTTTATTGTGGACAGGACTTTGGGTACATTATAACTGAAGCGTTTTTTTCAGGAATTGACGATAATGACACCATGAAGGTTTTTGGTAAGGGTGGTGCAGATGTTGAACGCAATAAGCCTGGTGACCTTTATGTTACTATCAAGGTTTAATTTCTTTTTTTGCTGTGAATGCCGCTCGTGCCCTCAATTTAGTCAGTACTATGCAAGGTCTCATGGAAGTATAAAATGAAATTCATTTTCATTTCCTATCACAGGTCAGAGAGGACCCTATCTTTCGAAGAGAAGGCAACCATGTGCATGTTGATTCTGTTTTAAGCATTGCTCAGGTTAGTCTTTCTCTTATTTTTTCTTTCAGTAAGTGTTCTGATCAAGGTACATGTCCATGCTATGCCATTTTCATCTTTGTTTCCAATAAAATGCAAACATACATTTTCATCTTACTAGCAGCACATTTTAGCAATCCTGCTTTCTTTTGTATGATGATCACATAGTTTGTGATGGAAGTATCCTGATTTGAGCTAAGATTTAATCATCTTAAGACATCTTTTCTGAAGAGAGAAATTGACAAAAGGTATGCAGTCAGAATGAACAAAGTGCTTGGATGCCTTTTGCCCTCGTGACCCCATCCATCGAATCCAAGAAATTACCTCCCACACCTGAGAGATCTATTTTTGCACATATGTTTGGTTTCCTCCTCTTTTCTCCATCCCCCTCACTTTCCCTCAATCTGAATTTTCGATTCACAGGTTCTCTCTGGTGCTAACTGGCCAGATCTGCTATCTGACCCACTGGCCTTATCAAATCTTGAAAGGCTCATGAATTGGATGTCATCAAAATTTCTCGTTTCGCACCTGCTCTGCTCAAGCCTCCCCTGACTCTTCTGAATGCTATGTCACATCATCACTCTTGATCTGTAGTGGTCACCATAGATATGTTAACGGTAAATGGGCATCACTGGAGCAACGTGTGAGTAGGGTGGCAGCAAGTGCAAGTAGGCATGGCCAGGCAGGGTGTAGGTCACTGTCATGGGCAAGCACCGGGTATGGGCAATGTTGAGTGTGCACTAGTCCAGATCACTGTGTTGGAAGGAGCGAGCATGTAGGTCTGTTGGTCAGAGGTTTGTATCCATATAGGACAAGGTGTGATAGTGATAGGCGGGCGTGGGTGTGATCCTAGTTCAATGGTGGAAAGGACCTTGATTGTGCGCACATATGCATGCATGACAATGTTCTTGAGTGTGGACTTTGGTGTGCTCTTTGGAATATTGTTTGTCTAAATAATCCTTTTTCTTGGATGATGAGAAGCTAAATTCGAAATCAATAAAACTTCTTCATTTACAGGCTGTCCTAGGTGGAACTGTCACGGTACCAACCCTCACTGGAAATGTTACAGTCAAGGTATGTGTTCTTCACTTCATTCAAAGTTTCAAATTCTTGCTACATGATGCTTGTCAGTCAGTTCAGGATGGTTCTGTTGATGTCCTAATGATTGCCTTGTTTGTCATATTATTTGTCCAGGTTCGCCAAGGTACCCAGCCAGGAGAGAAGGTCGTCCTCCGGGGCAAAGGTTGGTTACTGGAGTTACCATAAAACCCTTTTTAATGGATTCTTTAATTAGTTCATCATTCACTCTGGCCTTTTGCCCCTTGGTAACTGTTGAACGAGAAGATATTGGACAGTGAATATTAATTTTTCTATTCTTTTGTTGAATTGATAGTATTGTAATTAACATATTATACATTTCAGGAATAAAAGCGAGGAACTCGTCAGTGTTTGGGAATCAGTATGTTCACTTCAATATCAGGGTTCCGACGTATGCCTCTTCGCCTGCAGCAGATCTTCATTTCTATTTTATTCAGCAAAAGGATTAAGGTAATCACGATAATTTTCCTGTTTTCAGGGAGGTGACACAACGGCAACGGGAGTTGATAGAGGAGTTCGATAAAGAGGAGTGCACAGACCGAGAAAGACTTGCGGCTGCCTCCGGATGAAAATTTTGGTGCAACCATTCTTTGGTTATAGCACCCCATTAGTTTGATGCCCCCCAATTTTTCCAAAAAAGTTTGATGCCCATAAGGCCCCAACCCGCTATAAGGTGCTGTAGGCACCAAAAGCTTATTGTAACATTTGACCCTTATGTAGCATCGACCCAGTGTATAATGTATACATTACGCGCTAAATTACTGTATCATGTTCGATGTTTTTATATAGCAATCTATCAATTTTATGAGGAACTAGAACAGCAAAGATAGCGAGGCATTTTCCCCTTTTGTAGAATCCATGGAAGGTTTGCCAAGTGTGGGGTTGTGTGCTAAGTATGAAGAGAAAGGATGAATATCGCCACGAGAAAGTGTTTTTGATTTGGATATGAATGTAATGGCATCAATTTTGTGTCATCAAAATTATGTATCACTAGTGTAACTGTTAGTTAAAGACATCATAACAGCGAATTAAGTGTTTTTTATTTGTATACGAATGCCGTCGGTTGAGTATATCATACATTTGGTGTACTGTTTTTTTATAGCGTACATGTGTACTGGTGTACGAGTGAACGGGGCAGCAGAAGCAACAAAAGTGGGAAAAGTGGCAAAGCGGACTGCAAAATGCGGCCCATTATTTAGGCTTTCGGGCCAGCAGAAGCAACAAAGTAGGAAAAGTGGCAAAGCGGACTGCAAAATGCAGCCCATTAATTATGATTTCGGGCCGGGCCTTAGCCCGCTTATCCTAAGGAAGGGATTGGATTCGGTGGGGCCTGGCCTGACGGGGCGGAAAGCCAGCAGCAGCCGCAACCGCAAGCAGGCGGCGAGAGCGACATAAGTGGCGAGAGAACCAAACCGTAACGTGTGACGAGGCGAAACCTCGGTGACTGGCTCCGCCGCCGCCCCGGCCCCGCCCGTGCGTCCCCCCGCCGTCGTCCCTCGGAAGGTACGGTGCCGCCGCTCGCTCCCTACCCCTCTCTCATTGTTGTCGTCGAGGTGTGGAAGTGTGGTCTCCAGGTGGAGGGGGGTTTGCCGGTTGGGGGTAGTGACGGCGGCCTGGGCGCGATCTGAATCACTGCCGGGGGAACTCGCGGGGTCCCATTACTCGTCACTAGTGCTCTGTGTGAGTTTTCCGTGTTTACTGTGCTTGTGGCTGTGTAATTCTCTCAGAAATTGCTACTGAATTAGCATGCGATGCATGAGCTGATACAGTTATTAAATAAAAAAAATTGGGAGTGGAGGAGATGGAGGAGGGAAAACAAATACGTATGCGCTATAGTCGGTGATCTAGCACTTCTGAAGTACTTTGAGAAAGGCTTGTTCCACTAGCCTCCAACATTTTTTTTTTCTGAAAATAGCATCATTCCAACAAATTTTCTTTTCTTTTTTTTGGAAAAAGTTGTCCAGTAACTTTTATTACTGCCCACTAACTTTTGGGTAACCCTGTTGTAAAAAAAAAACACTTTTGGGTAACCCGTAACCAAGCAGGAGGGATGTTTGTGCTAAGTTCAATTCTGTAATGACAATGGGAGTATTAAATGCATACACGGGAAGGCTGTATTAGAAGGTAAAAATGGATAGCTATACAGACTGTACTACTTGACCGGATTGGTCAGAATGGTGTAAAATCAATTGGTCCTTTTTCTGTCCATAAGTGGAGTGGTTGCGCTTGCACTGCTCAATGGACCAGGTCAGATAGCAGGATTAATTGTGCAGTCTCTTCTTTACAAAGTCACTTTGATATTGCAATCTAGACCTGAAACCTTCAAAACTTCTACTCATGGTAGTACTTATCTGCAGGTTTTCGCCTCAGGGCATGTGGATCTGTTAGTTCACCTCCTGCAAGCAAGTATAGCTACAAGGTTCACCACCGCTGCAGAATTATGAATCCTTACTTTGTTGGGATTCTTGTCCCCATCGCTGTCTCCCTGCTGCTCCGCAAGATGAGAAAGGCCGAAAGGAAGAGGGGAGTGCCAGTCGAGGTTGGTGGGGAGCCTGGATATGCAGTCCGTAACTATCGATTTGAGCAGCCTGTTGAGACACACTGGGAGGGGGTGTCCACACTTGCAGAGCTGTTTGAGCAATCTTGCAAAGAGTATGTCTACATGCCACTCCTTGGCACCAGGAAGCTCATTTCAAGGGAAACTGAAGCAGCACCTGGCGGGAGATCATTTGAGAAGTTGCATCTGGGCGAGCACGAGTGGAAGTGTTATGCAGAGTGCTTCAAGAGCGTTTGCAGCTTCTCATCTGGACTAATTCGAGTAGGTCACCAGAAGAATGAACGTGTTGCTATTTTTGCTGAGACACGGGCCGAGTGGCAGATTGCGTTGCAGGTATTCTTTTTTTTTCTTTTTTTCTCCTGTCAGTCTACATATAGAGTTGTAGACCAACCTTTGTTTCTATTCACATGCATGTTATTGCCACCTGTTTCTTAACTTCAGTAAATTGAAGCCACCAGCCACTTCATATCTGTAATAATGCAGAAGTACATTTGGAGTGTGAAACAATGCATGGACTGTGCAACTGCTGAGTTCCCCAGACAGGATTACTGGTAGTTGTAGGTTACTAGGTGACATGCACCGCTAAGACTTGTGTTAAAATATCTACATGCTGAATTGTTATTCAGCTTGTAGATGATTTCTTACACCACTTATTCTTCCCACTAGCATTCTGATGTAAGTCAGAAAGTCATGCAAATGTATATTTCGCTGGGCAGTGTTTGCCATTTTATACAATTATATGCAGACAGGAGTCTTCATAGCAGAACATTCATATTAAATGATGTTATGTTCTTATTGATGATAAATGCTTTGCCATGGAAAGATATATAACCTGATGAGCATAGGTCACCAGGAACAGTTTGCATGCTGCATATTTTTAGAAAATTGTTTCTTTAAACATCCTTTCACTTTGGTTCCCTTTTTTCTTGCTTGTCTTCATTTACCATCTTCTTCATATTGTGTTACATTGAATCCTCGCACACTAAAATTCTGAGTTACTTTTTCCTCTTCCATTTGCAAGGCATGCTTCAGACAAAACATTACAGTTGTCACCATCTATGCCTCATTGGGTGAGGAAGCATTGTGTCACTCACTAAATGAGGTCAGTTCTGTCACTTCTATAGTTGTATCTCATGCTGTCCCTGCTTGTTATGTTTTCATGTGATCTGCTTTTCTTGGTTTATCAAGAGTTCAAGACAAAATCAATCTGTACCATTAGTAGCATTTCACTTATAGACAGAGACAATTAATCGGCAGTTGCATTTTTTTAATAGAATGTACCAGTTGCATTTAATCATTCCTGACACCTATGCTTAAAGTAATCAACACCTGTCTGCTATTTATATGCTTCTCTTTTTAACTAATTCATCCTTTTTGCTTTCCAGACTGAGGTCACTACTGTAGTTTGTGGTCAGAAAGAACTAAAAAAGTTGATTGATATAAGTGGGCAACTTGATACTGTCAAGCGTGTTGTCTATATCAATGAGGAAGGCATCTCAGCTGAAGTTTCTTCAGCTCAAAACTGCACTAGCTGGATAGTTGAGTCATTTGAGGGAGTAATTAGGTTAGGAGCTGAAGCACCTGTTGAAGCAAACATGCCTCTCCCTTCCGATGTTGCGGTGATAATGTACACAAGTGGTAGCACCGGATTGCCCAAGGTTTGCTTTATACATCCTGGTTCTTTTTTTGTTGTTCTGTCCACTGCATTTTTTTTCCTTGCTTACTAGAATTCAGGTAGGGAGTTGCTTCTTAGGCCAGTCTCGAGTGGAGGTTTCATGGCATTAAATAAGCTGACATGACATAATATATATTTTCATGGGATGAAATGAGTTTCATACAGTGTTTCCAACACAGAGAAGTCTTGGAAACTGGGACATGAAACTCCCACTGAAACTAGCCTTATACGGACAAATAAAAAGTGAAGTGGAATTCTCTAATTATATCTCTGCGGTTGAACTGACATGTATCTCAATTGTTTATAGGGAGTTATGATGACCCACCGCAACGTCCTGGCTACACTCTCAGCAGTTATGACCATTGTGCCTGTACTTGGCAGTAAAGATATATACTTGGCCTACCTCCCACTTGCACACATTCTTGAGTTGGCAGCAGAGGTAGCTTTCAATAGGCAATAGGCATCAGAATGGGTCAAATCTGTTCACTATATTGTATTTTTTTTAAAGACAAGGGCAGGAGCTCGTCGTTCAATTAAGATAGGAACTATATTGGTTTATTATAATCTTTATTCACCATTTGCAAAAATATGCTTTTTAGGCACTAATGGCTGCTGTTGGGGCCTCGATAGGATATGGATCACCTTTGACCCTGACTGATACATCCAGTAAAATAAAAAAGGGAACTCTAGGTGATGCTTCTGCACTAAAGCCAACATTGATGACTGCTGTACCTGCTATACTTGACCGTGTCCATGATGGTGTGAGGAAAAAGGTAATTGTCCTTTACATTGTTCTGGTCCAGTGCACCTTGTTGATTATTGACAGCTACCTTTTCTGTTGACTGTGGCTTCAGGTGGATACAAAGGATGGTATAGCAAAGCAATTGTTTGACGTTGCCTATAGCCGTCGGCTTGCTGCAATCAATGGAAGTTGGCTTGGTGCCTGGGGATTGGAGAAACTCTTGTGGGATACGCTTGTGTTTGGAAAGGTGCGTGCTATTTTGGGAGGAAAGATTCGGTTTGTACTTTCTGGTGGAGCACCTCTATCTGGAGATACTCAGAGATTTATCAATATATGCCTTGGGTAAGATTATGTATGCCCTCATTTCTGTTTGATGGCAATTATCTTGAAATCCTATGTTCCCATTCCATGCATTTAAAACGATAAATATATTATGACTGTCTCACTCTATTTGCAGTCTGACATTGATAAGGCTTATGCAATTTCAGGGCTCCAATAGGGCAAGGTTATGGTCTGACTGAAACTTGTGCTGGAGGGACATTTTCGGAGTATGATGACACATCTGTTGGTCGTGTTGGTGCTCCACTAGCCTTGTTCGTATATTAAGGTCAGATTCATTTCTTAACTACGTACCAATGAGATGGATACAATTTTGTAGCAAAACTGTTATATTCCTGATGTTATTTGTGTGGATCTATTTTGTATTTTTTTTATGCCTAACAATGTTTTTATATTGAAAATCTTCCTATGTTATTGGTTGTTCTTAGCTTCAAGATTATTTACATGCACCTGCTTAGATTTTTTTTTTGGCTTGTTGAACTTCTTTCCTCACTGGGATATCTTATCTATTCTCGTGACAGTGTATTTAGTACTTACTGTTGACCTCCCACAGTTCCTGACTTCCTGACATATCGGCCACTGTATTTTTAGTTGATCGACTGGCCTGAGGGTGGATACTTGACTACTGATTTACCAATGCCTCGGGGAGAAATAGTCATTGGGGGTCCGAATGTAACTAAAGGCTATTTCAAGAATGAAGCTAAAACAAATGAAGTGTACAAGGTATGTTGTTCTCTTACTAATATATTCATTAGATTACTTCATGCATCGAACTATAACTTCTTCACAATTTCTGTAACCATAACCATACACCTCATATATCATGTGAAGGATGACGAAAAAGGTATGCGATGGTTCTATTCTGGTGACATTGGACGATTCCATCCAGATGGCTGCCTTGAAATCATTGACCGTAAGAAAGATATTGTGAAGCTTCAGCATGGTGAATATGTATCCCTCGGGAAGGTATGCAATATTCTTATTCTGGTCCAACTGGCTGATTTCACTGCTTAACTTGTTAGGTGATGACAGGTAGAGGCTGCTTTGATTGTGAGCCCATATGTGGAGAACATTATGATCCATGCTGATCCTTTCCACAATTACTGTGTTGCGCTTGTGGTAGCTGCACACATTGAGCTGGAAAGCTGGGCTTCACAGCAAGGAATTAAATACAGTGATTTCTCAGATTTGTGCCAGAAGCCAGAGGCTGTTAAAGAAGTGCTTGGATCTTTAGCGAAGGTTTGTGTTTTCTGTTCACCTGTCAACATCTGTTTGCTTTACTGTGTTGGATCACCACACATTCATACCTTACTCAATGCTTATAGCAAGTGACTTTGTATGAAAGAAAAGGGTTTAGCATCCATTGATCTTTCACTCAACCATGCTTTCATTTTTCCATAAATATGGCAATAGGAAACTATTTTCTAGTGTTTTCGAAAGAAATTAAACAGTGCTTGAAAGAAAATAAACTGTTCATCCTACACAATGCTTGATTACTGTTACAGGCTGGCCTCGCAGAAGTGTTTTTTCTAATTTTAACTGACAATATAAATATGGCAATAAGACGATAAACAGTCACCTAGCACAACATAAAACATATTCATTCATAGAGTTTTTATTAGTTATAATTTCACAAAGGCCAATAGCACTGCCGAGTGTGTTTCATAAGCAGTGGTGGTATTTATTTCTTTTAAGCAAAAAGTACTAAGGCATAGATGTTCCTACATTTGAAATAAGGTAACTAGGATTGTGTTGTCTCATATACGTTGATATCCTTGGGAAGGTTTTCTCTTCCTTTTCCATGTGCATGCTGACACGCAAGCTGAAAGTTGCAAGCATGTCAAGCAAGACAAATCCTGTGTACCGTTAAGACAATAATTTGACTGCACTCGATGCGCTTACATGCACTTGTTATTTTCCAGGCTGCAAAGCAAGCACGACTTGAGAAATTTGAGATACCAGCCAAAATCAAGTTGATACCAGAGCCATGGACCCCCGAGTCGGGACTCGTCACTGCTGCCCTCAAGCTTAAGAGGGAGGTGATCAGGAAGACGTATGACAATGATCTGGCTCAGCTGTACGCATGATGGTTCTACTACTCTTTTTGATACGTTTAGTGTGGAAATGAGTGTCAATATAATGTTACGATGAAAGCTATGATATTGATATCGTTTATCGATCTTTAGGGATTATGTTTTTTTTTTTTGTGTAAAGCTAGAGGAGATAATAAATCTTAAAGTTTTGAGTTATGGCTTCTCTTGATGCCGAGACGCAATCCTTCTCTTTCAAAAACACACTGAGGTAGCCTAATGTGATGGTTCCTATGTATTTAGAATAAAGTGGCTTTGAATTCTTATTGCACTTGTTCATCTCTTATCTTGAGATAACTATCGGTATTGTTGTCTATAAAATGGTACGGCGTCTTTCTCCAGTTTTTCTTGAGCCGAGTTGTTAAACACTGGTCAACCGAATCGTATGGAAAAAACTGTCGGTTCCCTGACTGCGGTTTGTTATCTGACCCTGTCAGGACAATTACACCAGTTCAATGAAGTTCCGCATCTGAATGTACGATTGGTGCCGGTGGCATTTGGAATAGGCATCTCAAAAGTCAAAATCGGCTTCTCTGATTGTCTCCCATTGCCGAGCAGAAGCCTTTGCACACAGGCTAAAGAGGGATGCCAATAGTAGATTTTTTGACATTGAAATGGAAACAATAAGATTGCAACGTGTATTTTGCTTGCGGGAAAGATATACTGAACTTCACTAAAGTTCTCTGTTTGCTAATTCAATAATCTGCGCATATGAAGGATACACACACCTGCTTCGCTCATTCCAATCACATGAATCATATTTCATATTTGACGTTGTGGACAAAATACACATGGATGTGAAGAAGAGAGAATAAGAGCATCTCCAAAAAATTCCATATAAACAATTACCAAAAACCTGATTTTGCCAAACCGACCAGAAAGAGAAAGGAGCAAAAGATTTGCTGTGGACCAACCGTTACCAATTTTTTGTTCCTATAAAATTTTGAATTCTCAACTTTTTGATCCTAAGCTTTTGAATTTGTGGGGTTTAGCGATTGAATCTGCTTGATCTGTGGGTTCACTTATCATCTCCAAAGATTTTTTTAAACTCACTCTCTAAATCATCTTTTGGAGAGTCATTGAATAAAAATCGTTGCCCTCATCTTTACACGCTCTAACAACTTTTCTATATCTTATACGCACTCTATAGAGCCATCTCCGCTCTCTATCTTTAGCTAGCGAAAAAATCCAGAAGAGAGGATTAATATTCGGAGATATAATTAAAGAATCTATTGGAAAGTGTTTTTTTTTTCACCAAAATCTCCAATTCTATCAACTATGAAGGATATAAAGATGCTTTTAGAGTTGTTCTTAGACATGCTAGGTCACAACCGGTATCAACAGAAGCCGTAGCCAGGAATAGCAGCTTAAGATCAGGGTCTACAATCGCCATGCCGCTACCTCCCATGCACCGGTCGGCCATAGCAACGGTCCAGGGCAGTCTCACGCCGGCCAGGAGTAGCTCTTGCCAGCCTAGAAGCCGTGAGGTGTGGCAAGGGTGCGCTGGAGAAGAGGCGACTTCGACCTAGAACAGGGCAAGAAGTCCTTTTTTTTTTAAAGAGAGAGAGAGAGAGAAGGGCAAGGAGTCGGTGACCTAGAGCATGCAAGAAGCAAAAACAAAGGCAACGGGCAGGTCTATTCAGAGCGCGTGCCAGTGGCACAAACCAGGCAAGGCAACCGTCCGAGCGAACCTTGGATTGGAAGATTGTTGGACACATTGGGATCGGAGGCCAGTTGCGCAGTTGGACGTCTGTTGGAGACGTGGAAATTGAAGAGGAACTGTTGGAGATGCTAGACTCCATTCCATTGCATTTATTTTGGTCCATCACACCACAGGTTGCATACTACTACAATATATTTTTTAGCTCATTTTAAAACAAAAGTTATACATTTTTAGCTAGCTGGATGGCCGTGCTGCAAAGCATCTTCAATAAAAAAAAACTATGCCATGATTTTATTACAAACATATTATAGACGATGATGCTCACCTTCACACACACCATACCCCTATAAATACCTCTAAAGGATTAGCCCACAAATTTTAAGATGACGAAGTCACCGCAAACCTATTACCAGAAGAATGACATTGTAAAATGCAAGCACTAATATTAAGTCGAGCATTTAAATGTGAATGGATATATTCTACCACAAGAAATCTGACTAACTATATGGTTAGTTTGGCTATGCCATGATTGCCAGATTAGATTTACGATTACAAATATTTAATTAGTTTTGAATCCATAGGTTACAAATGAGATCTCCAACTCATGCTTGAGACACACATGCATCTATTTACAAATCACTGCACAGAAAATTGCTAGATAGAACCAACTACCTTCGTTGCAACAACCAACTGCCTTGTTTTAAGAAGTCGTTATATGCTAAGCCACAAAGAAATGACAAATATAACTATGCTAAAATAAAAATTCTTTAAGCATATGTGGATACACAAATCTATGTACACAGTATCTCTAGGTGCAACCTTAATACAATAATAAATGTAGCGACTTCTTTTTAAAATTAAATGCAACGACATATTAAGCTGTGTAGTATTTCTAGACTATTGATGAAAGATCAGATGATATATTTTTTCACTCCTGTATTTGGGTCTTTCTTCATCCCAATTCAAATTCATGGCCGCCTTTGTTGTTCACCTATTCGTGCATTGCCACCACCACACCCACTGCCTCTTGCCCATAGCCACCTAAAAAGCTCTTTGGCCATCTTCACTGTAGGTCCGTTTGGTTGTGTTTCTTCACCAGGCTTGGCTAGCAAAATAAGTTTGGCCTGCCCAAGCCAGCATAAGACAATGCAAGATGTGTCGTTTGGTTTACTTATAGTATCTAAGCCTAGCTAATAAAATTTTTGTTTGGTTTCCTATATAGTCTTGGTAGAATTATCTCATCTCTGTGAGGGTGATAGCTCCATCACCCGACCCACCATCTCCCTTGCACTCACCTCCCACCTTCGCCACCATCACCTCTCACCTCCCACATCAAAGGATCAAGATGCTCAAGAGGGAGGGTGAATTAGGCTAATTCTAAATTTTTGCAACAATTAAGCTCTACACTTAGCCCATTTTCACCCATTGTGTATAGAAAGTGTTTCTATTGTTCTCTCGTACAAAAGTTTTGCACCCTAGGTTCCAATCCTACTCTAACATGGCAATTCTACGAATGTAAAGACATAAAATGAGTTGCTCAAATGTAAATGCTCAAAATAAAGAGAGAAAAAGGAACACGACGATGTTTCCTCAAGGTATCGGAGAGTCGCTACTCCCCACTAGTCCTTGTTGGAGCACCCGCGCAAGTGTAGCTCCCCCCTTGATCCATGCAAAGATCAAGTGCTCTCTACGGGCTGATTCTTTGATACTCCGTCACGGTGAATCGCTCACAACATGACTTGGGTCATCCACAAGCTCCACGAGATGATCACCAAGCTCCCAACCACCAAGCCATCTAGGTGATGGCGATCACCAAGAGTAACAAGTACAAACTCTCACTTGACCAAGACAAGCCTAATGAGAAAGGTGTATGCACACTTGCTACTCCCTATGCACTAATGAGGTCCTTAATCTTGGATTATCAAATCTCAATCACCCACTAGGCTCTTGCTCTCCCTTGCACTCCAAAGGTGTTTCTCAGCTGAATAAATGGGCAAGAGACCTCAAATGGACGAGTGGGATATGTATTTATACCCCCCCATTCAAAACATAACGGTTGAGGTCCAACTCAGCAAGTATCAGGGATGACCGGACACTCCGATCAAGGTGACCGGACGCACCGGTCAGTGTAATACGTCAGCATGTCAGAAAGAGCCATTTGCTCTGACCAGACTCTGGCCTGTGTCCGGTCAGCACCCACCTGACGCGTCCGGTCATTAAAAGCCCTCTTTGGAACTTTACTGTTGTTGACCTAGACTGCTGGCACCCTAGAGTCCGATCATTTCTCTATTCAGCGTCTGGTCTGTGGTCAACAACCTGTCCACGCTGCTACAGATACGGCTAGTGTTGCGTCCGATGAGCACTGGTGTCCAGCGTCCGGTCGCACTCTGACTGCTATTGCCGATCAAATGAACTGACCAGACTCTCCAAGCTGTGTCCGGTCACAACCAAATCAGCGTCCGGTCAGTCATTTGACTTTCCATTTACTTTCAATTTGAAATTCTTTGTGAATGAAGTTGACTTCTACCGATCTTAGGGCTATTCCTGAGCTACCTAGTGCTAAGTTTGACAAATGTGCACCACACCTAATCCATTAGACTCACCTAGGTTAAGTTACTAGTCCATACCCCTCTTAATAGTACGACCAAAGGAAAAACAAATCTTATACTACTCTAAGTGTCTCTCCAACACCAAACGACACTTAGAACTAGTCCGTCCTTAACCTTGTCGTCCATCATTTGAAAACCGAAAACGATTTCCATCGATAGGGGCATGACAACCATGATTGCCCAATCAATTTCCATTACCATGACATAACTCAAATTGCCTCTGCAAAACACACGTTAGTCATAGTAATCTCGTGTCGTCATTAATCACCAAAACCCAACTAGGGGCCTAGATGCTTTCAACCTCCCCATTTTTGGTGATTGATGACAACACAACCTCGAGTATGTAAAAGAGATGAGTGAGGTTTTCAACATGCTTGGTTCATATAAGCTTTTGACAATAAGAACAAAAGGATTGGGCATGCTTATATGACCCAAGCCAACATGATGTACTCAAAAGATATCAATTAAGTATGAGTACATGAAGTAAAGCTTATTTGAATCGGAGTAAAACGTGGAAGCAAAACCAATGAGCATAACCAAGTGACATGACATATTAAAACAATGTAGAGAGCACACATGTCACATAAGTCTCACCATCACATGTATATAATACAATGCATGAAACTAAACTTGAATGCACGAAGTATCACACACGAAAGACCAAAAGAATCGAGTCCATCTCACACGCTCCCCCTAAATCAAACATACTCGGTCCCTAATGAAAGGATCAAGATGCCCAAGAGGAGGGGGTGAATTAGGCTAATTCTAAATTTCTTTGCAATAATTAAGTCCTATGGCTAGCCCAATTAACCCCTTGTGCCTAGAAAGTGTTTCTATTGATCTACCGCACAAAAGTTTAGCAACCTATGTTCCAATCCTACTCTAGCAAGGCAATTCTATGAATGTAAATGATAAGAATTGAATTGCTCAAAGTAAATGCTCAAAGTAAAGTGAGAAGGAGGAACGCGGCGATATTTTGCCAAGGTATCAGAGAGTCGCCACTCCCCACTAGTCCTCGTTGGAGCACCCGCGCAAGGATGTAGCTCCCCCTTGATCCGTGCAAGGATCAAGTGCTCTCTACAGGTTGATTCTTTGACACTCCGTCGCGGTGAATCACCCACAACCGCTCACGACTTGAGTTGGGTCATCCACAAGCTCCACCGGATGATCACCAAACTCCCAATCACCACCAAGCCGTCTAGGTGATGGCGATCACCAAGAGTAACAAGCACGAACTCTCACTTGACCATGACAAGCCTAATGAGAAGGGTGGATGCACACTTTGCTACTCTTGATCTCACTAATGAGGGCTCTCTTTGGGATTCTCAAATCTCAATCACCTCACTAGAACCTTGCTCTTCTTGGCACTCTCAAAGGTGTTTCTCAGCTATTGAAATGAGCAAAAGTACCCCCACACACGAGTGGAGGAAGTATTTATAAACACGGTTGAAAAACGAACCATTATGTGCCTCTACGGGGTGACCGGACGCTCCGATCAGTTCTCCCCGAACTCCAGTGTTAAAGTTGTGACCGGACGCTGGACAGCGTCCGGTCAACACTGACCGAACACGTTCGGTCGTGATTTTCCCTCTCTGGAACCTTACTAGGGTCGATCGGATGCTGAGACTCAGCGTTTGGTCACTTCACCTCTCAGCGTCCGGTTGCACCAGACGATTTCACCTTGATCAAATGAACTGACCGGACTCTGCGCCAACGTTCGGTCACCCCGGAGCCAGCGTCTGGTCAGTATTTGACCCTCCATTCACTTCCAACTCTCGATCATATGTGAATGAAGTTTGCTCGAATGGATCTAAGGCTTTTTAGGAGCTACCTAGTGCTAGGTTTAGCAAGTGTGCACCACACCTAACCCACTAGACTCACCTAGGTCAAGCTACCCGTCCATACCCCCCTTAATAGTATGGCCAAAGGAAAAACAAAAGCCTAAACTACTCTAAGTGTCTCTTCAACTCCAATCGACACTTAGAACTAGTCCATCCTTAACCTTGTTGTCCATCCTTTGAAAACTGAAACGATTTCCATCGTAGAGGCATGACCACCATGATAGCCCAATCGATCTCCATTACCATGACCTAACTTAATTGCCTCTGCAAAACACACGTTAGTCATAGTAATCATGTATTGTCATTAATCACTGAAACCCAACTAGGGGCCTAGATGCTTTCAATCTCCCCTTTTTTGGTGATTGATGACAATACCACCTTGAGTATGTGAAAGAGTTGAGGTTTTTAACATGCTTGGTTCATATAAGCTTTTGACAATAAGAACAAAAGAATTAGGCAAGCTTATATGACCCAAGCCAACATGATGTACTCAAAAGATATGAAATAAGCATGAGTACAAGTAATAAAGCTCATTTGCATCAGAGTAAAACACGGAAGCAAAGCAAATGAGCATAACACTAGTGATATGACATATAAAAGATTCAAAGTAGAGAGCACACATGTCACATATCACGATCACGTAGATATCACTATCATATAAATATAGTTTGATGCATAAAAGTAAACACATAAATGCATAATAGTATATCACACATAAAAACCAAATATAATAGAATACTAAGCTCCCCCTAAGTCGTCCCCCTTAGTCTAACATACTCGATCCCTCTCTCCCTTTGGCGTCAAACACCAAAACCTAAGGGTCGGTCGGTGGGGCTGTAGCGGATGAGTCGGGCGCTGAGGTACGAGGAGCGAGCTAGAACTGTGTGCCATCATCATCTGACCCTGAGCTCTGAGCTGTCTGACCCTATGTAGCTAGAAGCGATGCTGAAGCAGTCTGGGTCGGATCAGGGACTGAAGGGCCGTAGACTATGCAGGTATCACTGAAGCAGGCGGCTCTGATGATGCAACAGAAGAAGGGAGCGTCTCTATAGTCCTGGTAATAGGTGCAATTGTAGAAGGACCTAGGACATGTAAATATGGCGGAGTAGGCTACCCTGTCAACTCACTGAAAGTCGCTCCAAGGCTCCTGGAGACTGAGGTATCTGGCAGTAGCAGCGAGGAGGTCTGAACCATTGTGAAGCTCGTCTAAAGAGGTGTGAACTATGGGGCTAGCACTAGCGAGGCAAACCACTGGGACACCTGCTCTGTAGGTGAAGCAAACTGTGCTGGTGGTTGTCCCTGACTCTGAAGCCCACTAGGCTATAAAGCTGGAGTCATAGAAGTGGTGGCAGGCTGACCTAGCTAGGGCAATGCATGGCCTACTGCTGCTGCTGCTGGATCATCTACTGTTGTCACTAGAACTCATCCTACTGAGTCTGGAACTGTGCAAAAGTAGCGGCAGTCTCCTATGCCTAGCGAGTCTGATCCTACCTCATCCGCTCAAGGATGGCAAGTAGAGCGGGGTCTGTCTATGGTGTAGGTGGAGCTAAATTAGAGCTACCGGCCTCATGGTCATGTTGTCATAGAGGCATCGGAGGGATATCGCGGTAGTCCTCATCTGAGCTATCACTGGGGTCGCTCTCGACCATCCCCTCCTGCTAAGCATCAAGCTGCTCCTCCTCTATAGCTACTATGTCCCTAATGGTCTCATCCTACTGAGCTGCAGTCTCTTGCACCTCGGGAGGTCGGCTCGGCTGGCTAGGTGTCCTCACTGCACTATGATGGATCATCTGAGTCATATTCTATGCAGGGAACTCTGTAGTAGCACCACTATACTCTACCAGCATCTCAGGTGGCCTCACAGTAACTGCCCTATGGATCAAGAATGTAATCCAGTGAGCATATGGTAGCTGCCTATGACTCCCTAAACCCCTCTGCAATAGTATCCTCCATCTCTGATAGAAGGAGATCCCAAATGTCAAACACTATCTGTTGCATCAGAGAGTTCAATAACCATAACTATATGCGAGTCAAGCCCTCGCGATACCCCATCCTCGGAAGCAGTGTCCTCCTCATAATAGCATCTAGCACTCTAGCTGTAGGAGTGAGATCACTGGGTGTCCTGCTTGACCCCTCGCCGAATGGCTCTGTAAAGCAATGGCGGACTAGATCTGTAGGGGACACAAGACCGCCATGAGGACGTCTAGGAGGCAATGTCTATCCATAGCAAACCTCATGTAGCTGGATGGGCTACTCCTAAAGTCTGAGTATCTCTCTGACCCTAGTGCTCATCGGCCTGTAATCTCTGCCTCTAAAAGCAAAGTGAATGAATCTGTACTGCGGGTCAATCCAAAGTGTAGCATAGAACTGATGGACCTAAGATGAAACATATAAGCCTATCCATCTAAGTAAATCTGTCAGCCCTGGTAGGTAAGATAGGTAAGGGCGAATATGCTCTCCAACTACTGCTACAATGGTCTCAATGTTGCACACCCTCTGAGATCTGAATACTGCCCCACTGTTAAGATATGTATTATAAAAATCTTCTTGTAGAGGTGTGTAGAAACCCTTTGAAGCACGCTCATCCCACCTCAGTGGGAACCACTGCTCAAAGTCCACAAATCTGAGCTGCTGAACCTGCTTGGCCATGGCGGCCCTCAAATCCAAGTGAGTCACTAGAGGCGGACCCTGTGGTCTAGGCGGTGGACGTGAACCCCTTCGTTGTGTCTCTAACCTTGGTGTGACTAGAGCACGGGTACGACCAGAGTGGCGAAGCTATGGCTAAGGTGTCTGCTCTGTCTCCTCGGCCTACTCTCCCTCCTGAGTCTGCTCTGCTGGTTGTGGCTGCTGCTGAGGCTCCCCCTGAGATTGACTCTCATCAATAGCCACACGCCGTCCTCCAACCATGACAGTCCTAGCTGGACCACCATGACGATGCTTAACCTGCTCAAGTGCAGCCCTCGTAGATGGAGAGAGCTGATCTGCAATGACAACACCACTCTGAGCACCTCCTCTCTCTGCGTGCTCTGCAACCTCTGCAACTGTGGCTGCTCTCGTTGTATCTGCATCAGGGTACTTGCGCTTCCTCATCGCTAGCTTCTTTTTTGCCTTGCCTTTTGCATCTGTAGGCTGGTGAGGTGGGGGCCTTGGATCCTCATCACCGGGACCACCTCCAACATTCTTGACATGAGCCATCTGATGGATCTGAAAAGAATAACTGTCGCTGATGAAGATCAACAACCAACTGTCACTTCCGAGGCTTGGCCTCGATCCGTACTCGTGAGCTTGGCCCCGAGTTAACTGACAACTGCCAATGGGATGACAATGGCACTGACTCGCTGCATAATAGAATAGATAGGATATACAAATAAATACAATATATCTAGAGATACAAAACCCTAAGAAAGCAAGCAATGGATACGAATTTGGAAACAAGGGCTTGCTACCTTACGAATCGGCGAATCGACGAGAAGAGGAACGAAACGGGGAACCACCGGGTCGGCAACTGAACAACTAGGGTTAGGGTTGCGGTGAAATTTGGCGACCGAGCAAAGCAATGAGGGCATGAGCGTGGGCGGCGGCGTTGGAGCTAGGGCACGGGAGGCGGCACTGGCGTTAGGGCACGGGAGGCGGCGGCACTGATGCACTAGGGGCGGTGTTGGTGAGGTGGCGCTGCTGGTGGCATGGGCTCGACGTGAGTAGGGCGTGGGCGTCGACGGTGCGAGCGCAGCGGTGCAGAGGCGCGGTGGCGCAGAGGCGCGGTGGCGCGAGCAGGGCGGTGGCACACGGGCGGCGATGACGGCGCGGGCTCGAGTAGATTGGGTCAAAACAAGGCGCGGCGCTGCGATTATAAGGTGGCCCCCGGCATGATAGAGAAGGAAACAAAGAAGAAGTCCTGAAACTGCACATTTTCTATTGACTGGACGCTGCCACCCAGTGTCCGTTCGATTCCAGAGAGGTCCAAAACCCCTAGAATCACGACCGGATGCGTCCGGTGAACCCCGACCGGACACAGCCAGAGTCCGATGCAAGCAGTCTCCTTCATCTTCGATCGACCAGACGCTGGATCGCCATCTGACCGGACACTGGGAAAGCACTGTTTCAGCGTTCGGTCACTCCTTCTCAGCAGCAGTTCACCTCCTATGAATTGACCGGACGCTGGACTTCAGAGTCCGGTGCAGCGTCCGGTCACTCTTTTTCCAGCAAATCTTCAAAGTCCTTCATGCTGCCTGTTCCCAATCAAGTCCCAACTTCAATAAGATCCAAATAAACACCAATTGGGACTGATGTGAGTGACCTCTCTCAAACCCTCAAAATTTTCAAAATATTTTGCCTTAGGCTATAATTCTTTTTAAGAAAATAGGCAATAAGAGGGCAATTGAAGATAAACGACAAAGCAACATTCATGCATATGCAATGCAATACTTGAAAGTAAATCTAGTTGCTTGTCAAGTTTGATCCAAGGTTAAGCTTCTTCACATGCTTTTCGGCGGTTATCTTAACCATGTTAGACAAGCCCTATATGCATTACCATAAAAAGTAAACATGTTGTATATTACAATGCAATGCAAGGGACAACACAAGCTCATTTTTTAGTGAAGTTACTAAAATCAAGAACATTGAGCTCATTCCGCAATCGACAAAAAGTCACCTCATCTAGCGGTTTAGTGAAGATATCCGCCAATTGATCCTCGGTCCTTACACCTTCTAATGAAATATCATTCTTTGCAACATGATCTCTAAGAAAGTGATGGCGGATATCTATGTGCTTGGTGCGAGAGTGTTGAACCGGATTATTTGCAAGTTTTACCGCACTTTCATTATCGCACAAAAGAGGTACTTTTTCTAGAACTACACCATAGTCTAGCAAAGTTTGTTTCATATAAAGAATTTGTGCACAACAAGCACCCACGGCAATGTATTCTGCTTCGGCGGTGGACAAAGCCACACTATTTTGTTTCTTGGAGGACCAAGACACAAGTGATCTACCAAGCAAATGGCACCCTCTAGATGTGCTTTTTCTATCCACTTTGCAACCGGCATAATCCGAATCGGAATAGCCAACTAATTCAAATATAGCTCCTTTGGGATACCAAAGGCCAATGCTTGGTGTGTGCTTAAGATACCTAAGGATTCTTTTAACGGCAATTAAATGAGTTTCCTTAGGATTAGCTTGAAATCTAGCACACATACACACACTAAACATGATGTCGGGCCTAGATGCGGTTAAATATAACAAGCTACCAATCATAGAGCGGTAGAGAGTTTGATCAACCGTGTTACCTCCCTCATCTAGGTCGAGATGTCCATTAGTTGGCATTGGTGTCTTGATTGGCTTACATTCATCCATCTTGAATCTCTTGAGAAGATCATTTGTATATTTCTCTTGAGAGATGAAAATCCCTTCTCTCATTTGCTTGACTTGAAAACCAAGAAAGAATGTAAGCTCTCCAATCATTGACATCTCGAACTCCTTCGACATCAATTCACCAAACTCTTTGCAAGAATCTTCATTTGATGATCCAAAGATGATATCATCAACATACACTTGACAAATGAAGATATGCCCATCAAGCTTCTTGGTGAATAGTGTGATGTCGACCTTCCCAATGGTGAAGCCCTTCTCAATGAGGAAGTCCCGAAGGCGCTCATACCAAGCTCTTGGGGCTTGCTTAAGCCCATATAATGCCTTGGACAACCTATAAACATGATTAGGATATCTAGGGTCTTCAAACCCGGGAGGTTGATCAACATAGACTAGTTCATTAATAAAGCCATTTAAAAATGCACTTTTCACATCCATTTGATATAGTTTCATGTCATGATGTGATGCATATGCAAGGAGGATATGAATGGCTTCTAGTCTTGCAACCAGTGCAAAGGTCTCTCCAAAATCCAAACCTTCAACTTGAGAGAACCCCTTTGCAACTAGTCTTGCCTTGTTCCTCACAACTACGCCTTGATCATCTTGCTTGTTGCGGAACACCCACTTTGTTCCAATGACTCTTGCACCTTTTGGCCACTCTTTAAGAGTCCAAACTTCATTGCGAGTGAAGTTGTTCAACTCTTCATGCATGACATTTATCCAATCCGGATCTTCGAAGAGCTTCTTCCTACCTTAGTAGGCTCAAAACAAGAGACAAAAGAGTGATGTGCAATAAATGAAGCAAGTTTTTGTGAGCGAGTCATTACACCCTTTGATGGACTCCCTATGATGAGATCTTGTGGATGATCTTGTAGTAGAGGTGTGTTTCTTCTATTGACCACTTGAGGAGGAGGTTGTGGAGCATCAACATCTTGTGCTTGTACCACCATTTGAATCATGGGAGATATGAGTGTCTTCATTTTCTACTCTCCCATCTTTATCACCATCTTGTGGCACATTTGATGAAGAAGGTGGATCAATTACTTGTACATCATCTTCATCATCTTTAGGCTTGATGTCTCCAACCAGAAATGTTCTTCATAGCCTTCCTCAATGGTTCATCACCTACATCATCAAGATTCTCATGTGCTCCTTGGGAGCCGTTAGATTCATCAAATTCCACATCATATGTTTCTTCAACCAAGCCGGTGGCATGATTAAATACTCTATATGCTTTGGACTTTGATGAGTAACCAACAAGAAAACCAATATCACAACATCTTTGAAACTTCCCTAGGTGTTGCCGCTTCTTGTAGATGTAGCATTTGCAACCAAACACCCTAAGAAGGAGACGTCCGACTTCTTCCCATTGAGCAACTCATAAGGTGTCTTGCCAAGGAACTTTTGAAGGAATAGGCGGTTGGATGCATAGCATGCGGTGTTGATAGCTTCCGCCCATAGAGCTTTGGGGGTGTTGTACTCATCTAGCATTGTTCTTGCAAGAGTGATCAATGTCCGGTTCTTTCTCTCAACTACACCATTTTGTTGAGGAGTATATGTTGCGGAGACCTCATGCTTGATCCCAACTTCATCACAATAGGCTTCTATGTTTGTGTTGTCAAATTCTTTGCCGTTGTCACTTCTAATCTTCTTGAGCTTCACTTCAAATTCATTTTGTGCTCTCTTGGCAAACTTCTTGAAGCAAGATGCAACTTTGGATTTGTCATGAAGGAAGAATACCCATGTGTATCTTGAATAGTCATCAACAATCACAAGACAATAAAGATTTCCTCCCAAACTCTTGTATGTTGTTGGTCCAAATAAGTCCATGTGAAGGAGTTCTAGCACTCTTGTGGTTGACATGAAAGCTTTTGTTGGATGAGTATTTGCAACTTGCTTGCCGGCTTGACATGCACTACAAAGCTTGTCCTTCTCAAACTTCACATCCTTCAACCCTCTCACCAAATCATTCTTCATTAGCTTCTTGAGTGAGCTCATCCCAACATGAGCAAGTCTTCTATGCCATAGCCACCCAAGTGTTGTTTTGGTGAATAGGCATGTTTTCAAGTTAGCATCTTCGGAGGTGAAATCCACTAAGTATAGGTTGTTGTATCTAAATCCTTTGAATATCACTTGATCATCATCCTTCTTAGATACAACAACTTCCTTCTCGGTGAACAAGCATTGGAAGCCAAGATCACACAATTGTCCAACGGATAGCAAGTTGAAGCTCAATGAAGCAACATAGAGCACATTTGAGATAGAATGATCATTTGATATTGCCACTTTGCCCAATCCTTTAACCTTGCCCTTAGAATTATCTCCAAATGTGATTCTTTCTTGTCCATCTACTTCTTCATCTAGTGAGGTGAACATACGAGGATCACCGGTCATATGTTGTGTGCAACCACTATCAATAACCCAATGACTTCCACCGGTCTTGTAGTTCACCTACACACAAGAGATCAAGCTTTAGGAACCCAAACTTGTTGAGGGCCCTTCACCTTCTCAACAAGTGACTTTGCAACCCAAATTTTCTTAGGCCTATTCTTGTTTGGAGGTCCTAAGAACATGACTTTCATCTTTCCACTAGAATCCTTTCTAAGCATGTAATGAGCATTGAAGGCAAAAGGTCTAGCATGCTTGGGCAAGGGTTGTGGTGGTGGAGTTTGGCACTCATGGGCAAAGTGGCCTTCTTGTCCACACTCAAAACACTTCTTTGGCTTTGGCTTTTGTTGTTGTTGAGCTTGAGCCTTCTTCTCTTTGTTTGCCATGTACCCAATGCCACTTCTATCCATCTTCATGATGGTGTTCATTAGTAGCTCACTTTGAAGATGCTTGCCTCTTGTGAACTTGCTCAATCCAATCTTGAGATGCTCTTTCTCCAACTTGAGCTTCTTGTTCTCTTCCTTGAGAGCATCATTATTTTTCTCTTGCTTGAGCTTCTTGTTCTCTTCTTTGAGCTTCTCATTCTCAAGAATCAAGTCACCATCATGATCACTAGTTTTCAAGCACTATGGTGTTGGTGGTCTTGAGCTCTTCAAGATCTTTCTTGAGCTTTTCATTGTCATTCTTGAGCTTGACAAACTCATCATAATCATCGGCCTCAACCACTTGCTTGCCCTTGCTACTAGAACTTTGCTCAATGCTCTCAATGATCAAATCATCACATGATGTAGCTATATCAATCTTAACAACATTGTTAGTAGCATCATGTGGCTCATTGGATAGAAATTCTTGAGCAATGACAAGATTATCATGATTAATCTTAAGAGTAGTATATTCTTCTTTTAGCTTGTTGTGGCTAGTGATGAGCTCTTTGTGCATCCTCTCAAGTTTATCATGTTTATCTTTAAGCTCTTTCTTAGAAGATTTGAGCTCCTTGAGTTTGGATGATATAGCATCATTTGCTTCTCTAAGCTCAACACTAGCCTTTTCGGCTATATCACATTTTGCTAAAAGTGAATCATTCTTAGCCTCTAGTTTTTCATTCTTAGCTCTACTCTTTCTAATGATCTTAGTGTATTGATTTAGCAATTTAACAAGATCATCATAAGAAGGTGATTCATATTCATCATCATCACTATCGCTATCATCATTGCTAGCATGTTCATCACCACTACTATCATCATTTGATACCTTGTGATCACCCTTGGCCATAAGGCATAGGTGTGTAGGGGATGATGGCAGGTGGTGGCGGTGAAGATGATGAAGAGTCAATAACAATGGCGGCCACCTTCTCGTTGTCACTATCATCATCGGATGAGCCACTAGATGAATCAATGTCCGTGAGCCAATCACCGATGATGTATGCCTTTCCACTTTTCTTCTTCTTGTGGAAGTCCTTCTTCTTGCCATCTCTCTTCTTGTATGGCTTGTTTTTCTTCTTCTCATCTTCTTCTTCATTGCTTGAGTCATCTTTCTTGCCCTTGTACTTGTTCTTGTACTTGTCTTTCTTGGGCTTTGTGCATTGATGTGCTAGATGACCAAGTTCTCCACAATTGTAGCAATCCATCTCGAGATTGGCTTCCTTCTAGAGCTTGTGAAGAACTTCTTCTTGCCATCGAACTTGATGCCACTCTTGTTGAGCTTCTTTAGCATCTTGGCGGTTCTTTTCACCATGAGAGCAAGGCTTGCATCATCAACTTCATCATCACTTGAGCTCTCATACTCAAGCCTTGCTTTGCCCTTCTCTTGGCTAGCTTTGAATGCTAAGTCTTTTTCTTTCTTCTTAGTAGAGGATGAGCCATCTTGTGGTGTGATGTGCATGTACATCTCATGAGCATTGATCTTTCCCAAGATTTGTGTTGGTGTAGCGGTGGAAAGATCACCTTGATGAAGCACGGTCACAATATGCCCATATTTGTCAATGGGGAGGACACTCAAGATCTTTCTTACAACATCGGATGGTTGCATTTGAGTGAGTCCAAGCCCATTGACTTCCTCTACAAGAACATTCAAGCGTGAATATATTTCATTAGCACATTCTTTGGGAAGCATCTCAAAAGAGTTAAGCTTTTTCATGACAAGATGATAGCATTCCTCACGCTCACTCTTTGTTCCCTCATGGAGCGCACAAACGTCCGACCATAGTGCATGGGCGTCTTTGTGGTTCCTCACCCGGTTGAACACATCTTTGCAAAGGCCTCTAAAGATGGTGTTTCGAGCCTTTGCATTCCATTTTTCGTAATTCACCTCATCGCCTTGTAGGTGTGTAGCATCCTGAGGTTTTGGGAAGCCTTGTGAGGCGGCTCTAAGTATTCCAACATCTAGAGCTTCTAAATACGCCTCCATGCGGATTTTCCAATATGGAAAATCATCCCCCTCAAAGATAGGAGGAGGTCCATCCCTGTGAGACATCTTTCTCTAGGCGGTTAAGCCTAAATACGTGAGCACGAGGCTCTGATACCAATTGAAAGGATCAAGATGCCCAAGAGGGGGGGTGAATTGGGCTAATTCTAAATTTCTTTGTAATAATTAAGTCCTATGGTTAGCCCAATTAACCCCTTGTGCCTAGAAAGTGTTTCTATTGATCTACCGCACAAAAGTTTAGCAACCTATGTTCCAATCCTACTCTAGCATGGCAATTCTATGAATGTAAATGACAAGAATTGAATTGCTCAAAGTAAATGCTCAAAGTAAAGTAGAGAAGGAGGAACGCGGCGATGTTTTGCCGAGGTATCGGAGAGTCACCACTCCCCACTAGTCCTCGTTGGAGCACCCAGCGCAAGGTGTAGCTCCCCCTTGATCCATGCAAGGATCAAGTGCTCTCTATGGGTTGATTCTTTGACACTCCGTCATGGTGAATCACCCACAACCGCTCACAACTTGAGTTGGGTCATCCACAAGCTCTGCTGGATGATCATCCAAACTCCCAATCACCACCAAGCCGTCTAGGTGATGGCGATCACCAAGAGTAACAAGCACGAACTCTCACTTGACCACGACAAGCCTAATGAGAAGGGTGGATGCACACTTTGCTACTCTTGATCTCACTAATGAGGGCTCTCTTTGGGATTCTCAAATCTCAATCACCTCACTAGGACCTTGCTCTTCTTGGCACTCTCAAAGGTGTTTCTCAGCTGTTGGAATGAGCAAAAGTACCCCCACACACGAAGTGGAGGAAGTATTTATAACCATGGCTGAAAAACAAACCGTTATGTGCCTCTGCGGGGTGACCGAATGCTCTGGTCATGTTGACCGGATGCTCCGGTCAGTTCTCCCCTGAACTCCTAGTGTTAAAGTTGTGACCAGGATGCGTCCGATCATGATTTTCCCCTCTCTAGAACCTTGTTAGAGTCGACCGGACGCTAGGACTCAGTATCCAGGTCACTTCACCTCTCAGCGTTCGGTTGCACCTAGATGATTTCACCTTGATCAAATGAACTGACCAGACTCTGTGCTAGCGTCCGGTCACCCTAGAGCCAGCGTTCCGGTCAGTATTTGACCCTCCATTCACTTCCAACTCTCGAATCATATGTGAATGAAGTTTGCTCCAATGGATCTATAGGGCTTTTTAGGAGCTACCTAGTGCTAGGTTTAGCAAGTGTGCACCACACCTAACCCACTAGACTCACCTAGGTCAAGCTACCCATCCATACCCCCCTTAATAGTACGGCCAAAGGAAAAACAAAGTCCTAAACTACTCTAAGTGTCTCTTCAACTCCAATCGACACTTAGAACTAGTCCATCCTTAACCTTGTCGTCCATCCTTTGAAAACCAAAATGATTTCCATCGTAGGGGCATGACCACCATGATAGCCCAATCGATCTCCATTACCATGACCTAACTTAATTGCCTCTGCAAAACACACGTTAGTCATAGTAATCACATATTATCATTAATCACCGAAACCCATCTAGGGGCCTAGATGCTTTCACCTAATATACTTGGTCCCTCTCCTCCTTTGGCGTCAGGGCACCAAAACCTAAAGGTCGGACGACAGGACAAGAGCAGTCGAGTCGAGCGCTGAGGTGCAGTGAGAGACCTAGGAACTGAGCTGCATCATCATCTAACCCTAAACTCTGAGGGGTCTGACCCTCTATAGCTAGAAGTGAACGTGAAGTAGTCTAGGGTCTTGTCAGTAACTAGGCATGGCCTATAACTCTATAGGTGTCACTGTAGGAAGGGGAGCCACATCTACCAGTTGTTGCTGTCGCTAAAGCCTCAAGTGTAGGAGTGACTAGTCTAAGGTGGCTCGGATGATGCAATAGATGATAGATTCATCTCGGTAGTCCTAGTAACTAGAGTAGTTGTGGTAGGGACAGAGACTCGGAACACTGGAGGTGTAGGCTACCCTATAAGCTACTAAAGGTAGCACCGAGACTCCTGGAGACTGGGGTGTCTGTCACTAACGCTGAAGTAGTTTGAGTCAGAGTAAAGCCCATAATAATAGGAGTAAAGTGCAGACCCTATGTTGTCCCTGGTGAAGCAAACCACTGAGACACCTGCCCTGTAGGTGAGGCAAACTGATGAGCTGGCTGTCTCTAACTCGGAAGCCCACTGGGCTATATAGCTAGAGTCATTAGAGTGGTGGTGGCAGGCTGGCCTATCCAAAATGTAGACTACCAAGGATCAACCCCAATAGCAGTGAATACATGCTGCATGAAGCTGAGTAACTGCTACTGAATCATAAGCTACTGCTGCTGCATGGCCTGCTGCTACCGCTAAAACTCATCTTATCATGCCTGAACCTGAGCAGGTGTAGCTACGGTCTCCTATGCCTAGCATGCCTGGTCCTACCTCATCTGCTCAAGTATAGCTAGGAGTGCCGGGTCTGTCTATGGTGGCTGTGGTGGAGTTGAGCTGGAGCCACTAGCCTCCCTGTCATGTGGACGAGGTGCCATCTGAAAGGTCCTAATGGCTAGAGGGGGGGTGAATAGCCTAATAAAATTTCTACAACAACACTTAACAAAGTGGTTAGACAATTATGAGGCGAAGCGAGTGTTGCGCTAGCCTACTTAAAATGCAAGCCACCTACCACAATTCTAGTTTAGATAGTGTCTATTCACACAATAGCAAAGACACTATTCTATGTTAGTGTGCTCTCAAAGACTAACTAAAGAGCCACACCAACCAAGCAAGCAAGCTCTCACAACTAGCTACACTAAAGAGCTTGTCAACTAGTTTGCGGTAAAGTAAAGAGAGTGATTAGGATAGTTATACCGCCGTGTAGATGAAGTATCAATCAATCACAAAGATGAATAACAATGGAGACCAATCACCTCGGAATCAAAGGATGAACACAATGATTTTTACCGAGGTTCACTTGCTTGCCGGCAAGCTAGTCCTCGTTGTGGCGATTCACTCACTTGGAGGTTCACGCGCTGATTGGCATCACTCGCCAAACCCTCAATAGGGTGCCGCACAACCAACACAAGATGAGGATCACACAAGCCACAAGCAATTTACTAGAGTACCTTTTGGCGCTCCGCCGAGGAAAGGTCAAGAACCCCTCACAATCACCACGATCGGAGTCAGAGACAATCACCTCCTCCACTCAACGATCCTTGCTGCTCCAAGCCGTCTAGGTGACGGCAACCACCAAGAGTAACAAGAGAAATCCGCAGCGAAACACAATCACCAAGTGCCTCTAGATGCAATCACTCAAGCAATGCACTTGGATTCACTCCCAATCTCACTATGATGATGAATCAATGATCTAGATGAGTGGGAGGGCTTTGGCTAAGCTCACAAGTATGCTATGTCAATAGAAATGGCCAAGAGTCTAAGCTTGAGCCGGCCATGGGGCTATAAATAGAGCCCCAATCAAATAGAGCCGTTATACCCCTTCACTGGGCAAAACGCGTTCTGACCGGACGCTCCGGTCAGACTGACCGGACGCTGGCTCTCAGCGTCCGGTCGCTCGATGTCAGCCACGTGTCCAGACTCAACGGTCATCAGCCTCGACCGGACGCTGCTCCTTCGAACTGACCGGACGCTGAAGCCCCTACGTCCGGTCGTTTACAGTAAGCTCCCGAGCATGACCGGACACGTCCGATAAAACTGACCGGATGCTGAAGCCTCAGCGTCCGGTCGTTTCCAGTAAGCTCCCCGAGGCATGTTTTTTCGACCGGACGCGTCCGGTCCACCTTGACCGGACGCAGCCAGCGTCCGGTGCTCAACCCTAGCCTACTGTGCCGTCTGACAGCTCGACCGGACGCAGCCTTTCAGTGTTCGGTCGCTGAGTGACCCAGCGTCCGGTCAGTAGACCGACGCCAGCATCATTTCGACCAACTCCATTTCAACTCTAACTTCTTCACCCTTGCTCAAATGTGCCAATCACCAAGAATTTTGCATCCGGCGTAATAGAAAATAGACATTTCATTTTCCCAAAAGCGCCGAATCCCGCCGAGCAAGCTCGGTGGGAGGGAGAGAGGGACCCAAACCCATCTCAACCCTACACACACCTTGTGCACATGTGTTAGCATATTTTCACAAATATTATCAAGGGTGTTAGCACTCCACTAGATCCTAAATGCATATGCAATGAGTTAGAGCATCTAGTGGCACTTTGATAACCGCATTCCGATACGAGTTTCACCCCTCTTAATAGTACGGCTATCAAACCTAAATGTGATCACACTCTCTAAGTGCCTTGATCACCAAAACAAAATAGCTCCTACAAGTTATACCTTTGCCTTGAGCTTTTTGAATTTCTCTTTCTTCTCTTCAAGTGTAAGCCCTTGATCATCTCCATGCTATCACCATTGTCATGTTATGATCTTCATTTGCTTCTCTACTTGAAGTGTGCTACCTATCTCATGATCACTTGATGAACTAGGTTAGCACTTAGGGTTTCATCAATTCACCAAAACCAAACTAGAGCTTTCACCATCTGTGGAATTGGCTGATAGTCATTGTCTGAGCTATCACTCGGGTCGCTCTCAACCTCATCTTCCTGTTGTGCATCAAGCTCCTCCTCCTCTATCTCTGCGATGCCTTGGATGATCTCATTATGCTAAGCTACTATCTCTGGTACCTCTGGGCGATGACTCGACTAGCGAGGTGTCCTTGCATGACAGTGATGTAGCATCTAGCTCATGTCATACTGTGGAAACTTAGCAGTAGCACATGTCCACTCTGCAATTGTCTCTGGAGACTTGTGTGGAACTGCCTTTCGGAATAAGAAAGTGATCCAATGAGCATAAGGCAGCTGACGGTGACCTCTAAAGCCCTCTGCTTGTGTGTCCTCCATCTCTAAAAGCATCACATCCCAAATATCAAAGACAGTCTAAGACACCAGGTAATGCACTAGCCACAGCTGAATTTGAGTCAGGCCCTTGCGGTAGCCCATCCTTAGAAGTAGAGTCCTCCTCATAATAGCATCAAGGAGCCGAGCTGTAGGTGTAAGGTCACATGGTGTCCTACTCGAGTCATCGCCCAAGTCCATCGTAGGTGACTCATGATCTGACAAGATCTGTAGGTGGCACAAGTCCATCGTGAGGGCGTCTCGGAGGCTCTATCTATCCATAGCATGCCTCGTGAAGATGAATAGGTGACTCTAGAATCCTTAGTATCTCTCTGACCCTCGAGCTCTAGAGCCTGTAGTCATGCCCTCGGAAAGCAAAATGAATAAACCTATGTCTCGGGTCAATCCACAAGGAGGAGTAGAACTCACGGACCCAAGACAGAACATACCGACCAGTCCATCCAAGGAGATCTGACAAGCCTAGCAGGTAAGTGAGGTGAGGATGGATCTACTCGCCTGCAGCTGTAACTAGAGACTCTAAGGAGCAGACCTGCTGAGATCCGAAGGCAACACTGCTGTTGAGATATGCACTATAGAAGTCCTCCTACAACACAGTGTAGAAGTACTTTGAGGCACGCTCATTCTACCTCAGCAAAAACCAATCCTCAATCTATATGAACTGTAGCTGCTGCACCTGTCTAGCTGTGGTTGCCCTCAGGTCAAGGTGGACAACAGGAGGTGGACCCTGTGGTCTGGGAGGTGGACGAGAGCCCCGCCTCTATGTCTGAGGCCTTGGTGACACCTGAGTGCGTGTGCGACTGGAGCGTCGACGCTATGGCTGTGCTGCCTGCTCTACCCCCTCAACCTGCTTTCCCTGCTGAGCATCCTATGTCTGCTCTGCTGACTATGTCTGCTCCTCAATCAGCCCCTGAGTCTAACTCTCCTCTAAAGAGACACGCTGTCCTCCAAGCATGATGGTCCTGAGTGGACTACCAAGACTAGCCTCAATCCTCTCGACGGCGGCCCTCTGAGCTGGTGACAACTGATCTCCTATGTGAATGCCACTGCCAGATCCACCTATCTCTACTCGCCCTGCGGCGGCTACCACTGCTGTTGCTCTCTCTGCCTCAACATCATCTCTCTTGCACTTCTTCTTTGTAGTCTTTTTTGCCTTTCCTTTTTGCTAAGCAGTCAGGCGAGGCGAAGGCGTTGGATCCTCATCGCCAGGACCACCCTCAACATTCTTGCAACGTGCCATCTCTAAAGCTAACAAGAATCACTACCACTGACAAGAAACAACTGCCAACTAACACCCGTGAGGCTTGGCCTCAATCCATACTCGCGGGCTTGGTCCTGAGTAAAGCTGCCACTATCAACTACCAAGCAACCTCAAGCACACTGACTCACTGCAGAGATGGAATAGATGGATATAAATAAGAACATTATGTAACTAGAGATAAGAGAGTAATCCTATTAGAGCAAGCAATTGGGAAAGAGATAGAAGAATGTCTTGCTACCTAGAAAAAAAACTCCTATGAAAAGATGAGTATACTGAGCACAATGGGGCACCATGAAGTCACGACAAGGATACAGGGGAAAGGCACTGCCAGCTAATGAATTTGCTGGCACAGCTACTCTGGAGGATGAGCAAGGCCGAGGCAAGAGCGCAGGAGAGAGTGGTGACGATGGTTAGCCGGTGCGGAGAAGAAGTCCGGCGGCGGTGATGAGCCGAGCACGGGCACGGCGAGCACCGTTGCGGCACGGTGAGTAGAGGCGCATGCGCAGGCACGACGGCAGAGATGTAGGCGCGGTGAGGGCAAGGAGGCATGGTGAAATAAATGAGGGCCCTATGATAGTTACAGAAGAAGTGGATCTAATCTAGACGAGTTGAAGCGACCGGATGCGTCGGTGAAAACAACCGGACGCAGAAAACCAGAGTTCAGTCAAGTACAGAGAGGTCCAAAAATGCCTAAATGGTGATCGGACACGTCCGATGCACTATGACCGAACGTAGCTCTGAGTCCGATCCTTTTTTGTTAACTTCCTCGTGTTGATCGGACGCGGATTCAACTTCACACCTGACGTGCGCGAAATACTGTTCATCTTCCGGTCTTTCTTCAGCAACTGTATCTCCTCCTGATGTACTGACCAGACACTGTAATAGGTGAGTCTGGTCCCTCTTCAACTGTAGATACTCCTCCTTTCTTCATGACACTTTCTCCCAATCAAGTCCCAAACTTCAATAAAACCCAAATAAACACCAATTGGGATTGATATGAGAGACCTCTCTCAATTCCTCAAGTTTTTCTAAATAATTTGCATTCGGCTATAATTCTATTTAAGAAAATAGGCAACAAAAGGGGCGAGGAGCACCATGTGACCACACAAGAGGGTTTTATGACCAATATGAGCTTCAAATGCTCTCCCTATTTGTGGATAAACACAATGGGTGCTCAAAAGATAACCAAAAAGAAATGACAAAGCAACACACATGCACATGCAATGCAATACTTGAAAGTAAGTCTAGTTGCTTGTCAAGTTTGATCCAAGGTTAAGCTTCTTCACACGCTTTTTGACGGTTATCTTAACCATGTTAGACAAGCCCTAAGTGCATTACTAAAAATTAAACATGTTTTATATTACAATGCAATGCAAGGGACAACACAAGCTTATTTTTTAGTGAAGTTACTAAAGTCAAGCACATTTAGCTCATTCCTCAACCGACAAAATGTAGCCTCATCTAGCGGTTTAGTGAAGATATCCGCTAATTGATCCTCGGTCCTTACACCTTCTAGTGATATATCATTTTTAGCAACATGATCTCTAAGAAAATGATGGCGGATATCTATGTGCTTGGTGCAAGAGTGTTGAACCAGATTATTAGCAAGCTTTACCGTGCTCTCATTGTCACGCAAGAAAGGTACCTTTTCTAGAACTACACCATAGTCTAGAAGAGTTTGCTTCATGTAAAGAATTTGTGCACAACAAGCACCTGTGGCAATGTAATCCACCTCGGCGGTGGACAATGCCACACTATTTTGCTTCTTTGAGGTCCAAGACACTAGAGATCTACCAAGCAAATGGCACCCTCCGGATGTGCTTTTTCTATCAATTTTGCAACTGACATAATCCAAATTGGAATAGCCAACTAGTTGGAATCTAGCTCCTTTGGGATACTAAAGACCAATGCTTGGTGTGTGTTTAAGGTACCTAAGGATTCTTTTAACAGCAACCATGTGAGCCTCTTCAAGATTAGCTTGAAATCTAGCACACATACACACACTAAATAAGATGTCGGACCTAGATGCGGTCAAATATAATAAACTACCAATCATAGAACGGTAGAGAGTTTGATCAACCGATTTACCTCCCTCATCTAGGTCGAGATGTCTATTAGATGGCATTGGTGTCTTGATTGGCTTATATTCATCCATTCTGAACCTCTTGAGAAGGTCCTTGGTATATTTTTTTCTTGAGAGATGAAAATCCCCTCTCTCATTTGCTTGACTTGAAAACCAAGAAAGAATGTAAGCTCTCCAATCATAGACATCTCGAACTACTTTGACATCAATTCACCAAACTCTTTGCAATAGTCTTCATTTGATGAGCCAAATATGATATCATCAACATATACTTGACAAATGAAGATCTCTCCATCAAGCTTCTTGGTGAACAGTATGGTATCAACCTTCCTAATGGTGAAGCCCTTCTCAATGAGGAAATCCCAAAGGTGGTCATACCAAGTTCTTGGGGCTTGCTTAAGCCCATATAGTGCCTTGGACAACCTATAGACATTATTAGGATATCTAGGGTCTTCAAACCCTGAAGATTGATCAACATAGACTAGTTCATTTATGAAACCATTTAAAAATGCACTTTTAACATCCATTTGATATAATTTCATTTCATGATGGGATGCATATGCAAGAAGGATACAAATGGCTTCAAGTCTTGCAACCGGTGCAAAGGTCTCTCCAAAATCCAACCCTTCAACTTGGGAGAACCCCTTTGGAACTAGCCTTGCCTTATTCCTCACAACGATGCCTTGATCATCTTATTTGTTGTCGAACACCCACTTTATTCCAATGACTCTTGCATCTTGTGGTCGCTCTTCAAGTGTTTAAACTTTATTTTGGGTGAAGTTGTTCAACTCTTCATGCATGACATTTATCTAATCCGGATCTTGAAGAGCTTCTTCTACATTTTAGGCTCAATGCAAGAAACAAACGAGTGATGTTCAATAAATGAAGCAAGTTTTTGAGAGCAAGTCATTACACCCTTTGAAGGACTCCCTATGATGAGATCTTGTGGATGTGCTTGTAGTAGGGGTGAATTTCTTCTATCAACCACTTAAGAGGGAGGTTGTGGAGCATCAACATCTTGAGCTTGTGCCACCATTTGATCATGGGAGACATGAGTATCTTCATTTTCTACTCTCCCATCTTTATCAATTTCTTGTGGCACATTTGATGAAGAGGGTGGATTGATCACTTGTACATCATCTTCATCATCTTTGGGCTTGATGTCTCCAACCGGAATGTTCTTCATGGCCTCCCTCAATGGTTCATCACCTACATCATCAAGATTCTCATGTGCTCCTTGGGAGCCATTAGATTCATCAAATTCTACATCATATGTTTCTTCAACCAAGCCGGTGGCATGATTAAATACTCGATATGCTTTGGACTTTGATGAGTAACCAATAAGAACACCAATATCACAACATCTTTGGAACTTCCCTAGGTGTTACTGCTTCTTATAGATGTAGCATTTGCAACCAAACATCCGAAAGAATGATACGTCCGGCTTCTTCCCATTGAGCAACTCATAAGGGGTCTTACCAAGAAACTTTTAAAGAAATAGGCGATTGGATGCATAACATGCGGTGTTGATAGCTTCCGTCCATAGAGCTTCGGGTGTATTGTACTCATCAAGCATTGTTCTTGCAAGGGTGATAAGTGTCCAGTTCTTTCTCTCTACTACACCATTTTGTTGAAGAGTGTATGTTGCGGAGACCTCATGCTTGATCCCTACTTCATCACAATATGCTTCAATGTTTGTGTTGTCAAATTCTTTTCCATTGTCACTTCTCTTCAAATTCATTTTGTTCTCTCTTGGCAAACTTCTTGAAACATGCGGCCACTTCAGTCTTGTCATGAAGGAAGAACACCCAAGTATATCTAGAGTAGTCATCAACTATCATAAGACAATAGAGATTTCCTTCCAAACTCTTGTAAGTTGTTGGTCCAAATAGATCCATGTGAAGAAGCTCTAGCACTCTTGTTGTTGACATGTAAGCTTTTATTAGATGAGTGTTTGCAACTTGCTTGCTGACTTAACATGCACTACAAAGCTTGTCTTTCTCAAATTTCACATCCTTCAAACTTCTCACCAATTCATTCTTCATTAGCTTCTTGAGTGAGCTCATCCCAACATGTGCAAGTCTTCTATGCCATAGCCACCCAAGTGATGTTTTGGTGAATAAGCATGTCTTCAAGTTTGCATCTTTGGAGGTGAAATCTACTAGATATAGGTTATTGTATCTAAAACCCTTGAATATAACTTGATCATCATCTTTCTATGACACAACCACTTCCTTCTCGGTAAACAAACATTGAAAGCCAAGATCACACATTGGCCAACGGATAGCAAGTTGAAACTCAATGAAGCAATATTAGCACATTTGATATTGAATGATCATTTGATATTGCTACTTTGCCCAATCCTTAAACTTTGCCCTTTGAATTATCACCAAATGTAATCCTTTCATCTAGTGAGGTGAACATATGAGGATCACCGGTCATATGTTGAGTGCAACCACTATCAATAACCCAATGACTTCCACCGGTCTTGTAGTTCACATACACACAAGAGATCAAGCTTGTTGTTTAGGGACCCAAACTTGATGAGGGCCCTTGACTTTCTTAACTAGTGACTGCAACCCAAATTTGTTTAGGCCTATTCTTGTTGGGTAGACCTAAGAACATGACTTTCATTTCTCCACTAGAATCATTTCTAAGCATGTAGTGAGCATTAAAGGCAAAGGGTCTAGCATGCTTGAGCAAGGGTTGTGGTGGTAGAGTTTGACACTCATGAGCAAAGTGACCTTCTTGTCCACACTTAAAACATCTCTTTGGCTTAGGCTTTGACTTGTATTGTTGTTGATGTTGAGCTTGAGCTTTCTTCTCTTGATTTGCCAAGTACCCAATACCACTTCTATCCATCTTCATCACGGTGTTTATGAGCTCACTTTGGAGATATTGGCCTCTTGTGAACTTGCTCAAACTGGTCTTGAGATGTTTTTTATCTAACTTGAGCTTCTTGTTTTCTTCTCTAAGTTTATCATGTTTTTTCTCCATCTTGAGTCTCTTGTTCTCTTCTTTAAGCATATCATTCTTAAGAGCTATATCATAATCATTGTCAAGATTCTCTATAACAATTGTGTTGGTGGTTGATAGCTTTTCAAGATCTTTCTTGAGCTTTTCATTCTCATTCTTGAGCTTGACATAATCATCATAGTTGTCAGACTCAACCACTTTCTTGCCTTTGTTACTAGAACCTTGCTCAATGCTCTCAACAATTAAGTCATCACATGATGTAGCTATATGAATCTTAACAACATTGTTAGCAGCATCATGTGGCTCATTGAATAATAATTCATGAGAAAGAACAAGATTGTCATGATTAATCTTGAGATTGGTGTACTCCTCTTTTAGCAAATTGTAACTAGTGGTGAGCTCATTATGTATCCCCTTAAGTTTATCATGTTTTTCTCTAAGCTCCTTTTTAGAGGATTTGAGCTCCTTGAGTTTGGATGACACAATTTTATTTTCTTCTCTAAGCTCAACACTAGCTTTTTCAGCTATGTCATACTTTGCTAAGAATGAGTCCTTCTCAAGTTCTAGCTTTTCATTTTTAGCTCTTGTCTTTCTAATGATTTTGGTGTATTGGTTTAGCAACTTGATAAGATCATCATAAGAAGGTGATTCAAATTCTTCATCACTATCACTACCACTTTCATCATTGCTAGCATTATCATCACCACTACTATCATCATCATTTTGTACCTTTCGTTCACCCTTGGCCATAAGGCATAGGTGTGTAGAGGATGATGATGACGATGTTGGTGAAGATAGTGAAGAATCAATCACAAGAGCGCCCACCTTCTCCTTCTCATTCTCACTTTCATCATCAGATGAGCCACTTGATGATTCAATGTTCGTGAGCTAATCACCAACAATGTATGCCTTGCCATTCTTCTTCTTCTTGTGAAATTCCTTCTTCTTGCCATCCTTCTTCTTGTATGGCTTGTTCTTCTTCTTCTCATCAGCATTTTCATCACTTGAGTCATCTTTCTTGCCCTTGTACTTCTTCTTTTACTTGTCTTTCATGGGTTTGGGGCATTGATGAGCTAGATGACCAAGTTATCTACAATTATAGCAATCCATTTTGGAGATGGGCTTCCTTCTATTACTAGTGAAGAATTTCTTCTTCTTGCCATCAAACTTGACACCATTCTTGTTTAGTTTCTTGAGCATCTTGGCAGTTCTTCTCACTATGAGAGCAACACTTGCATCATCAATCTCATCATCACTTAAGCTATCATGATCAACTCTTGCTTTGTCCCTCTTTTCTTGGCTAGCCTTGAATGCCAAATCTTTCTTCTTGTTGGAAGAAAAGCCATCTTGTGAAGTGATGTGCATGTACATCTCATGTGCATTGATCTTCCCTAATATTTGAGTTGGTGTAGCGGTGAAAAGATCACCTTGATGAAGCACCGTCATAATATGTCCATATTTGTCAATGGGGAGGACACTTAAGATCTTTCTCACAACATCGGAGGGTTGCATTTGTGTGAGTCCAAGCCCATTGACTTCCTCTACAAGAATATTCAAGCATGAATATATTTCATTGGCACTTTCTCTAGGAAGCATCTCAAATGAATTAAGCTTTTTCACCATAAGGTGGTAACGTTCCTCACGCTCACTCTTGGTTCCCTCATGGAGCGCACAAATGTCCAACCATAGTGCATGGGCGTCTTTGTGGTTCCGCACATGGTTAAAAACATCCTTGCAAAGGCCTCTAAAGAGGGTGTTTCTAGCCTTTGCATTCCACTTCTTGTAGTTAACCTCATCGCCTTGAAGGTTGGTGGGATCCTTAGGTTTTGGAAAGCCTTGTGAGGCGGCTCTAAGAACTCCAACATCTAAAGCCTCTAGGTATGCCTCCATGAGAATTTTCCAATAAGGAAAATCATCTCCCTCAAAGATAGGAGGGGATCCATCTTCGGGGGACATCTTGCTCTAGGTGGTTAAGCCTAATTTAGTGAGCACGAGGCTCCGATACCAATTGAAATGATCAAGATGCCCAAGAGGAGGGTGAATTGAGCTAATTCTAAATTTTTGTAATAATTAAGCCCTACACTTAGCCCATTTCACCCCTTGTGTCTAGAAAGTGTTTCTATTGTTCTCCCATACAAAAATTTTGCACCTTAGGTTCCAATCCTACTCTAGCATGACAATTCTAGGAATGTAAAGACATGAAATGAGTTGCTCAAATATAAATGCTCAAAATAAAGAGAGGAAAAGGAACACGGCGATGTTTTCCTGAGGTATCGGAGAGTCGCCACTCCCCACTAGTCCTCGTTGGAGCACCTGCGCAAGGGTGTAGCTCCCCCTTGATCCACGCAAAGATCAAGTGCTCTCTATGGGCTGATTCTTTGACACTCCGTCATGATGAATCGCCCACAACTACTCACAACATGACTTGGGTCATCCACAAGCTCCACAAGATGATCACCAAGCTCCCAACTGTAAGGTCGAGATGGCGGACTAGAGGGGGGGGTGAATAGTCCTTTCTAAAATTAATCGCGTCGGCTAACCGAAATAAGTGCGGAATTAATACAATCGGTCTAGCCAAGACTACACCCCTCTATCTATGTTCTATAGCACCTTGCAAAGATCCTAATTAAACAACAAAGGTGCCGGGCTAGCTAGAGCTCACTAAATCAATTCTAGAAGCGATGTCATACAAACCTATGCCACTAGTACTTTAAGCAACAATGGAGCTCCTACACATGCTAGTAAGCAAAAGCATAAAACCAATTAAGCTCACTAGCAATGCTCAATAACAAGGCAATCAATGCCAAATTAGAGAGCATAATTACTTAGCTACACAAACTAAGCAATGTGACTAACAAGGTTACACAAACCAAATTAGCCACGCAAGAGAGCTACTTCTATGCTACACAAGCAAGAAGGTAACTAGCAAGCTACACAAGCTAACTAATTACAAAAGCAACAACACAAGCTCAATGTATATGAAAGTAATTGCAAGCTTGTGTAACAGGGATGCAAACCAACAGGAAGAACAAGGTTGACACGATAATTTTTGTCCCGAGGTTCACGTGTTTGCCAACACGCTAGTCCCTGTTGTGTCGACCGCTCACTTGGTGGTTCGGCGGCTAATTGGCATCACCCGCCAAGCCCGCATATCGGACGCCGCAAGAACCTACCCCGGAAGTGAGGGTAGCTCAATGACACGCTTTACTAAAGTTGCTCTTCGTGGCTCCCGCGGGGCGAGCACAATGCCCCTCACAAAGCACTTCTCCGGAGCGCTGCACAAGCTTCTTGCAGGCTTCGACGGAGACCACCACCAAGCCGTCTAGGAGGTGACAACCTCTAAGAGTAACAACCACCACCGGCTTGCAACTAGATCACCTAGTGCCCTCAATGCAACCTCACGATGCAATCGCACTAGAATCGCTCACTCACACAATCGGATGATCACTATCAAGTATGTGTGAGATGGAGGGCTTCCAAGCACTACCACATAAGTCACCAAGGCTATAGTGTGCTCAGCTTATGGCCCAAGGCTGACCATGACTTCTATTTATAACCCCACGAACAAATAGAGCCATTACCCCTTCACTGGGCAAAAGTCGGGACGACCGGACGCTCCGGTCAGATTGACAGGACGCTGGACCTCAGCGTCCGGTCATGCGATGTACGCCACGTGTCCCCTTCTTCAAACGCTATTCATCCAATCTCAACGGTCATCTGACGACCGGACGCACCAGCTTGAACTGACCGAACGCAGCAACCCCAGCGTCCAGTCATTTCTAGTAAGGTACCAGACATGACCGGATGCGTCCGGTAAGTCACGATCGGACGCAGCACCAGCGTCCGGTCACCTCTAGCAACACTGCTCTGCCTGCATCATCACACGTCACCTTGACCGGACGCACCCTGTCAGCGTCCGGTCAATTCCAGCGCCAACGTCTAGTCGAAGACTGACGCCTGCCCGCTGATTGCCACTACTGACCGAACGCTGGAACCTAGCGTCCAGTCACTATGTGACCATTGTCCGGTCCACTCTGTGAGACCCTATCTTTTCAGAACAGGGCGCCGGTGGAGTTCCGAACCCTTCTCGCCCCCGTTTGATCGCCGAGTTGATCCACATCAACTCCAACTTCATCTCCTTTGTAAATGTGCCAACACCACCAAGTGTACACCATCATATGTATGTGTGTTAACATTTTCACAATCATTTTCCAAAGGATTAGCCACTTAACTTGCCACGCCACTCAATCCTAACGACGATGCAAAGTTAGATCACTCGAGTGGCACTAGATGACCGATATACAAACAAGTTTACCCCTCTTGATAGTACGGCCATCTATCCTAAACCTGGTCATAAACTTCTCTACACACCTATGATCGGTGAAATGAAATGCCCTAGGTTATACCTTTGCCTTGCGCATTCCATTCCATCTCCTCCAATGTTGATGCAACACATGCACCAACATGATCAACAATGATATGATCCACTTCATATCATCACATGATCATATTGGTTCATCGATCTTGACATCACTTGCTTTTCACCATTGCCTTCGTCCATCGATGCCAAGTCTTGCTTAAGCTTCACCGCCACGCGGTCCATCGCTCCAAAGCCTTCAACTTGCCCTTCACGCTTGCAACCGGTCCATCAAGCCAAGTCTTGTCTTGATCTTCTTCACCTTGATCACATGACTCAATGTCATGTCTCATGTGCAATGAGCTCCTTTATCATCATATGTGTGAGCTTTGCAACATCTCCAAGTCATTTTCACCTTCATGGCATATGTTGCTCACACATGTACATGTGGACTAATCACCTGTGTATCTCACATAAACACAATTAGTCCACCTAGGTTGTTACTCAATTACCAAAACCACACAAGGTCCTTTCAATCTCTCCATTTTTGGTAATTGATGACAACTCTACAAAGATATAGAAATTAAGCTCTTTTGGATTCATGTTGCTTGCCCAAGCAATTTTATCAAGTGTAAATGATTTTAGACAAGTACCACAAACCTGAAATGGTAGTATTAGCTCCCCCTACATATGTGCTAGAGTGTTTGATTTGAAGGTCGCACATATGCATAGATTATAATTGTGGGAGAGTAATTACTATAAAATGATGCTAAGGTGTATAGATTAAACCTTTGAAGCGTGTGCCAATCGGAGTTGCACCTTTAAGTTCATCCTTAGCACCATGGTTAGCTAGATATCACTTGGAAATAAAAGCACTAGATACCTTTGTGAGATCATTAAAAGCAAGGTACTAGCATTACTTGAAAAACATACCAAGTGTCTAGCTATCATCCTATGCATGCTAGTTATCAAATCATCATTCAAGTTCTACAACTAGCATACACCACACAAGCATGCATATTGAATTTGAAAGCTTATGCAATGCAAGCAAGCACATGAATATGCACATATCAAATTCAATCAATCAAAGTTCATGAGCTTGCTCCCCCTACTTGTGTGCTTCTCTTGTCCAAGAATTTTGATCCATCTCTTTTCTTCAATGTTGCTCCCTCTTTGTCCATGTTCATATCCAACCTCTACTTCTTTGAGCTTTTATATCTTATCTCTCCCCCTTGTACAATCTCAATCTCAAAGCTTTCATATCTTTGTACAATCTCTCCCCCTTTGTCATCAATTTCCATAAAAGGTGTGCTTCTCATTGATGCAAAGGTATGCATTTGGGGTAGATGGTTTAGGCTTGAATCTTGCATTTTTGATGGACATCATTTGATTGGTGGAATGACACCACTTGAAGATACCACTTGTAACTTATACCACTTGTATCTTGTGTAGGGCTTATTGAGATACCACACATAGGATCTTTGATCTTGATATCAATTTGTGTGACACCTCCCCCTATGTGATAGCATGGGTCATCCATTTGATACACTTGAGCTCTTGTAGGTGAGGGATGCATTCTTCATTTGATGATCACTTAAAGTTGAGGATCACTTGTGGAACCATTTTCTTGCATGATTGATATTATGTGTAGATGTGATATCACTTGAAAGAATCTTTTAGTATGGAACCACTTGTTGGATTTTTCAATAAAAAATCATTTCTTGAACATTTGCTATCTTCATGAGTACCACTTATAGGATATCACTTGTGAGTTGATCTAGACATCATTTGTAGATTCTTGATAAAATACTTTGAGTCTAGATACCATTTGAAACAAACAAACTAGATATCCATTTGCATTGTTGTCTTGTGCTTGTACTCTTATCACTATCATGAGCTTCTATGATTGACTTCAACTAAATTGATTTGCCTAAGCTTCCAAGTCCGGTTTGAACCAATGACAAGCTTCTTCACACCTCTTGCAAGGGTTATCTTGCCAATGTTGTACTTATCACTTGTTAGCAATCCAAATTGAGTAAAATACTTGGGTTCACTAGCTCATGAACAAATTCATGTACTAACCACTAGATCAAGTAATCATTCAAACAATAGTGGTAGGCTATGAATTTAAGCATTTCATTTGTTATGCATGATCCTATGAAGCATGTACTATATGCACTAACCGCATACTAGTAAGGGATGAAATGATCATGCATATTACAATGATACCTTTGCTATGTTGGAGTAGAGGATAGTCACATAGATTCCAATTCATTACTCCAATAGCAATGTGAAGTCCAATTATAAGCTTGGTGAAGACCAATAGATACCATGTTGAATTTTATTCTTCACCCATATGAAATGAATACCACTTATGATCAAGTGCACTTTCTTGTTGTGGTTGGCTTGCTTTATCTTTTGATATTTGCTTGCATGAGAGCATCAATTTGAGAATACCACTTGAAATATCATGACTAGCTCTCTTTTGGGTGTTGCTTGTTTTTCTTGATCAACCCTTTTGATTGCTTCAACTAAGCATCTCAAATGTTCCTCGGATCTCCACTTCCATGTTAGCCTTCCAAGTACCACACTTGGTTCACCTACACATAGGCGGCAAGTCCCTACACTAGGGAGAAGTGACCTCTCTCTAAGAATCATTCTTGATACTCACTTGAAACGACTTGATTGATTGATCCAAGTGATGGACTTAATTTGATGAGTAACCTTGATTCCTTCTTTAAGTCCTTTTCTTTCTATTTGTTTAAGTCCTTTTCTTTCTACCAGATAATTTCCAATAGTCACTAGAACTTAAACTTCAACTTTATCTTGAGTTTGATCTTGATCTTCCAATTTAAGTACCGAAAGTGTGCAAAGTACACTCCACAATCAAATGGCCTTGTATTCTTTGCTTGTCATGCTTAAATACCATTTCAAAACCAAACATAGGTATGTGTGAGATCACTCGATCACCTAGTGCCCTCAATAGTAACAAGCAACACTGGCTTGCAACTCGATCACCTAGTGCCTTCAATGCAACCTCACGATGCAATCGCACTAGAATCGCTCACTCACACAATCGGATGATCACTATCAAGTATGTGTGAGATGAAGGGCTTCCAAGAACTACCACATAAGCCACCAAGGCTATAGTGTGCTCAGCTTACGACCCAAGGCTGACCATGACTTCTATTTATAACCCCACGAACAAATAGAGTTATTACCCCTTCACTGGGCAAAAGTCGGGATGACCGGACGCTCCGGTCAGATCGACCGGACGCTGGACCTCAGCGTCCGGTCGTGCGATGCACGCCACGTGTCCCCTTCTTCAAACACTATTCATCCGATCTCAATGGTCATCTGACGACCAGACGCACCAGCTTGAACTGACCGGATGCAGCAACCCCAGCGTCCGGTCATTTCCAGTAAGGTACCAGACATGACCGGATGCGTCTGGTCAGTCGGGATCAGACACAGCACCAGCGTCCGGTCACCTCCAGCAACACTGCTCTACCTGTGTCATCACACGTCACCTTGACCGGACACACCCTGTCAGCGTCCGGTCACTTCCAGCGCCAGCGTCCGGTCAAAGACTGACGCCTGCCCGCTGACTGCCACTACTGACCAAACGCTGGAACCCAGCGTCCGGTCACTATGTGACCAGTGTCCGGTGCACTCTGTGAGACCCTATCTTTTCAGAATAGGGCGCCGGTGGAGTTCCGAACCCTTCTCGCCTCCGTTTGATCGCCGAGTTGATCCACATCAACTCCAACTTCATCTCCTTTGTAAATGTGCCAACACCACCAAGTGTACACCATCATGTGTATGTGTGTTAGCATTTTCACAATCATTTTCCAAAGGATTAGCCACTCAACTTGCCACGCCACTCAATCCTAGCGACGATGCAAAGTTAGATCACTCGAGTGGCACTAGATGACCGATATGCAAACAAGTTTGCCCCTCTTGATAGTATGGCCATCTATCCTAAACCCGATCATAAACTTCTCTACACACCTATGACCAGTGAAATGAAATGCCCTAGGTTATACCTTTGCCTTGCGTATTCCATTCCATCTCCTCCAATGTTGATGCAACACATGCACCAACATGATCAACAATGATATGATCCACTTCATATCATCACATGATTATATTGGTTCATCGATCTTGACATCACTTGCTTTTCACCGTTGCCTTCGTCCATCGGTGCCAAGTCTTGCTTAAGCTTCACCGCCACACGGTCCATTGCTCCAAAGCCTTCAACTTGCCCTTCACGCTTGCAACCGGTCCATCAAGCCAAGTCTTGTCTTGATCTTCTCCACCTTGATCACATGACTCAATGTCATGTCTCATGTGCAATGAGCTCCTTTATCATCACATGTGTGAGCTTTGCAACATCTCCAAGCCATTTTCACCTTCATGGCATATGTTGCTCACACATATGTACCTATGGACTAATCACCTGTGTATCTCACATAAACACAATTAGTCCACCTAGGTTGTCACTCAATTACCAAAACCCCACAAGGACCTTTCACCAACCACCAAGCCATCTAGGTGATTGCGATCACCAAGAGTAACAAGTACAAACTCTCACTTGATCAAGACAAGCCTAATGAGAAAGGTGGATGCACACTTGCTACTCCCTATGCACTAATGAGGTCATTAATCTTGGATTATCAAATCTCAATCACCCCACTAGGCTCTTGTTCTCCCTTGCACTTCAAAGGTGTTTCTCAGCTAAACAAATGGGCAAGAGACCTCAAATGGACTAGTGAGATATGTATTTATACCCCCCCATTCAAAACATAACAGTTTAGGTCCAACTCAACAAGTATCAGGATAATCGGATGCTCTAGTCAAGGTGACCGAATGTACCGGTCAGTGTAATACGTCAGCATGTCAGAAAGAGCCGTTTGCTCTGATTGAACTTTGGCCTGCATCCGGTCAGCGCCCACCAGACATGTCCGGTCATCAAAACCCCTCTCTAGAACCTTACTATTGTTGATCGGACGCTAGCACCCATAATCTGGTCATTTCTCTGTTCAACGTCTGGTCCGTGGTCAACAGCCTATCCACGCTACTATAGATATGGCTAGCGTCGTGTCCGATGAGCATTGGTGTCCAGCGTTTGGTCGCACTCTGACTGCTGTTGTCGATCAAATGAACTGACCAGACTCTCCAAGATGCATCCGGTCACAACTAAACCAGTGTCTGGTCAGTCATTTGACTTTCCATTTACTTCCAATTCAAAATTCTTTGTGAATGAAGTTGACTTCTATCAATCTTAGGGCTATTCCTGAGCTACCTAGTGCTAAGTTTGATAAGTGTGTACCACACCTAATCCATTAGACTTACCTAGATTAAGCTACTAGTCCATACCCCCCTTAATAGTATGGCTAAAGGAAAAATAAAGTCCTATACTATAAGTGTCTCTCCAACACCAAACAACACTTAGAACTAGTCTGTCCTTAACCTTGTCGTCCATCCTTTGAAAAATGAAACGATTTCCATCGATAGGGGCATGACAACCATGATTGCCCAATCAATTTTCATTACCATAACTTAACTCAAATTGCGTCTGCAAAACATATGTTAGTCATAGTAATCTTGTGTCGTCATTAATCACTGGAACCCAACTAGGGGCCTAGATGCTTTCAACATGCTTGGTTCATATAAGCTTTTAACAATAAGAACAAAAGGATTAGGCATGCTTATATGACCCAAGCCAACATGATGTACTCAAAATATATGAATTAAGTATGAGTACATGAAGTAAAGCTCATTTGAATTGGAGTAAAACGCGGAAACAAAACCAATGAGCATAACCAAGTGACATGACATATTAAAACAATGTAGAGAGCACACATGTCACATAAGTCTCACCATCACATGTATAAAATACAATGCATGAAAGTAAACTTGAATGCACGAAGTATCACACACGAAAGACCAAAAGAATCGAGTCTATCTCACACACCCCCCCTAAATCAAACATACTCAGTCCCTAACATACTCGGTCCCTCTCCCTTTGGCGTCAAGCACCAAAACCTAAAGGTCAGATGGCGGGATAGGAGCAGTCGAGTCGGGCGCTGAGGTGTGGTGAGAGACCTAGAACTGAGCTACATCATCCTCTGACCCTGAACTCTAGGGGTTTGACCCTCTATAGCTGGAAGTGAAGGTGAAGTAGTCTAGGTCTGGTCAGTAACTGGCATGACCTGTAACTCTACAGGTGTCACTGTAGTAAGGGGAGCCACATCTGCCATTATCGCTGTCACTGAAGCCTCAAGTGTATGAGTGACTGTCTGAGGTGGCTCAGATGATGCAACAGATGACAGAATCATCTCGGTAGTCCCGATAACTAGAGGAGTTGTGGTAGGGATAGAGACTCAGAACACTAGAGGTGTAGGCTGCCCTGTAAGCTCACTGAAGGTAGCGCCGAGACTCCTGAAGACTAGGGTGTTCGTCACTAACGCTGAAGAAGTTTGAGTCGGAGTGAAGCCCATAACAATAGGAGTAAAGTGCGGACCCTGTGCTATCCTTGGTGAAGCAAACCACTGAGACACCTGCTCTGTAGGTGAGGCAAACTGATGAGCTGGTTGTCTCTAACTTAGAAGCCCACTAGGCTATATAGCTGGAGTCACTGGAATGGTGTTGGTAGGCTAGCCTATCTGAAATGTAGACTGTTGAGGATCAACCCCAATAGCAGTGAATACATGCTGCATAAAGCCAAGTAACTGCTGCTGAATCATAAGCTACTGCTGTTGCATGGCCTGCTGCTGCCGCTGAAACTCATCCTGTCGTGCCTGAACCTGAGCAAGTGCAGCTACGGTCTCCTATGCCTGGCGTGCTTGGTCCTGCCTCATCCGCTTAAGTATAGCTAGGAGTGCTGAGTCTGTCTACGGTGGCTGTGGTGGAGTTGAGCTAGAGCCACTGGCCTCCCTGTCGTGCAGAATCGGCTGATAGTCATAGTCTGAGCTATCACTCGGGTTGCTCTCGACCTTATCTTCCTGCTGTGCATCAAGCTGCTCCTCCTCTATCTCTGCGATGTCGTGGATGATCTCATCCTGCTGAGCTGCTGTCTCTGGTACCTCTAGCGACGATTCGGCTGGTGAGGTGTCCTCACACGACTGTGATGTAGCATCTGGCTCATGTCATACTATGGAAACTCAGTAGTAGCACCTGTCCACTCTGTCATTGTCTCTGGGGACTTGTGTGGAACTATCTTTTGGAGTAAGAAAGTGATCCAATGAGCATAAGGCAGCTGGCGATGACCTCTGAAGCCCTCTGCTAGTGTGTCCTCCATCTCTAAAAGCATCACATCCCAAATATTAAAGACAGTCTGAGACACCACGTATTGTACTAGCCACAGCTAAATTCGAGTCAGGCCCTCGTGGTAGCCCATCCTCAGAAGCAAAGTCCTCCTCATAATAGCATCAAGGAGCCGAGCTGTAGGTGTAAGGTCATGTGGTGTCCTATTCGACCCCTCGCCAAATGGCTCTATGAAGCACGGTCTGACAAGATCTATAGGTGGCACAAGTCCACCGTGAGGGCGTCTCGGAGGCTCTATCTGTCCATAGCATGCCTCGTGAAGATGAATAGGTGACTCTAGAATCCTAAGTATCTCTCTGACCCTCAAGCTCTAGAGCCTATAGTCACGCCCTCGGAAAGCAAAATGAATAAACCTTTGTCTCGGGTCAATCCACAAGGAGGAGTAGAGCTCATGGACCTAAGATGGAACATACCGACTAGTCCGTCTAAGGAGATCTAACAAGCCTGACAGATAAGTGAGGTGAGGACACATCTGCTCGCCTGCAGCTGCAACTAGAGACTCTAAGGAGCAGACCCACTGAGATATGAAGGCAACACCGCTGTTGAGATATGCACTATAGAAGTCCTTCTACAACACAATGTAGAAGTACTATGAGGCACGCTCATCCCGCCTCGGTGGAAACCAATCCTCGGAGGTCGTCGCTTCTTCAAATACCCGCGAGCATGTGTAATTGCTATTACATTTCGTTTGTTAAATATATTTCTCGAATACCCTTACAACTCATAGGACATACTTATTGTAGTCTTCCGAGTCCAAAAAAACTATGGGTTCACTAGGTAGGTCGATCCTCGACTAATTTATCCACATCAGCAGTAGAGAAGGTGCCGTCACCCCCGCCGCCACCACCACCAATAATGGGAGGCTACTGTAGAGAAGGTGCAACATAATTTGCTATGTGGCCACACTACTAGGACGACCCTATCTTATTCACATGGCGCATCCATGTATTTGTTGTTTGGTTTAATTACCTAAGACATGTTAGGTTTAGTCGAAAGAACTATGTACCCTTGTTTGGTACATGTTCTCACATGCCATTTCTTGTGCTTGTTGTTCGCTTCAATTACCTAAGGCATGTTAGGTTTAGTTCAGGACCTCTGTACCTTAGTTCGATACATGTTCTCACATGCCATTTCATGTATTTTATGTGTTGACTTATATAATGCACTATTTCGTTAGGTTTTGTTTGCAGTACGTGATCATATTTCACTACGTCCGTAATATTAAACTAAATATTATGACCACAAATAATGAAAACAACTACATAATGAAAAGTTCAATACTATGACACATTAAACAACACAATAATACTAGAAGTACGTGTCGACAAACTAAATAATGCAGTACATGACCTAAGCATGCCCATACTTAAAGTGCATTACATGACAACATAATAAAAAGTCCAATAGTAAACAACATTATTCATCGCTGCTTTCGCTCGGCGTGCACGCTCAAGCTTCTTCTCCCTCTCCTCCCTGTACGCAGCAACACGCCTCCTTTCCTCCTTTTCCTTGTGCTCCTTTTTTGCAGCCTCCTCTCCGCGTCTCTTCTCCATCATCTCATTGTCCTCTGCCTCCCACTGCAATAGTTCTACATTCATTCCTTGTCTTCAGGCTTGATCTCAGTGTCGATCCACGGCTCAAAATCACAGAGCGGTGGAGGAGTCTGCAAAAAATACAATTGTTACAAAACAAAAAAAATCATGCAAGATGTCATATGATACAAATATCAATTCCTCACCATCTTGTTAATGCGGCGCTGACGAAGTGAAGGCTCAAACGCAAAACTGAAACACATCCAATACCTCTGCCTATACGTGTTCTCTTCATCGGACTTGGCTACCTTGCAAGGATCGCCGTAAAAGTACATGGGCACTGGAACACCACTAGACAGAGACAATGGGTCGAAGGCATTTCCGGCCATCCGGCCATAACTACAATTTAACCATTTTTGTTCTAAGAACCGAAAGCAATTAACATTAAACCCTACACCTAGGGGTTTCCATTTGATCCACAACAATGAACCCATAACATAACAACGTGCGCTGAGGTTACCTTGGTTTGCTAGCTTTTCCATGCCTTGACATCCTACGGTTGTATAATATAAATATTAAAATTACATAAAACCCTAAGTAATGACGATTCTTAAGTTGAAAAATCCGACTAATATATACCGAATCGATGTGAAAAAATTAGGAGGGAGTGATGATACCTTGCTCTCGAAGATCTACGGATCAAATCAAAGTTTCCAAGGTCCAATATGTCGATTTGTGAGGTAGGGCGAAGTGGGAAGAGAAAAAACCCGAGAGAGAGGAGAAAGAAGAGAAAGAAGACTCGAGCAGGAAGATTGGGCGCCGGGTTAAAACACCACCTCGGTGCCATAGATGTTGGCGTCGTTCTCGACGCAAATAACCACGACGCCGCTCGGCGCCCAGATCTACGGTGCCTAGGTGCCTACCAAGTTATTGTCACGTCTGCGCCGAGCCTAAAACCTAGGCCTCAAAATCTATAGCGCCGAGACGTGTAAGCTCGGCATCACCAACGATAACGGCGAGATAGGGTCCAGATTTTAAAAATATTCCTCCACGGCCATACTTGTGATTTTTTTTTAAAAAAAACCCCTAAAAAGCAAAAAAAAAAAAAAAAAAAACGGCCATCCGGGCATGACCGCATGAGCCTGACTCGTCGTCCTTCCCAACTCTCTTTCTCCCCCGGACAGCCCCCCCCCCCCCCCCCCCCCCCCCCCCCCTGCTCTGCTGACGCGCCGGTCCGTCGGTCGCCGCCTATCTGCTCGCTCCATCGGCGGCCGCCGTCCATGGCGATGGCGGATGAAGGCGACAAAGGAGAGGTGCGGATCCATTGATCTCTCGCTTTACTTTGGGTGGATGGGAAGATAAGTTCGCATCCTGTGCAATACGGCTCGGGAGCTGCTAAAGATAGCATTTTTGTCAAGCTGCGCAGCCGCCTGGATTAGACCCAAGAACCCGGCGATCTGCGGCGACCAGGGCGCCCGGCGACATGGCCGGCGGTGGCGGGGAGGAGGAGTCGGAGGGGGGCCCCGGCTACGTGCTCTCGCTCCCGGCGGCGTGGCTCCTCCCCCTGCCCGTTGCCGTCTCGTGCCTGGACGCCACCGTCCGGCGCAAGGGGCGCAGCCGTCTCCGCCTCCGTGCCCAGCCGTCGGGCTGGTGGGCCTTCAAGCTCCCCGTCGTCCCCGCGCCGGAGGAGGCAAAGAGGCCGGTTCCCCCAGCGGCGGCGGTTAATAATCCGCCCGAGGAGGCCCGTCCCCAGCGCCTGCGCCTGCGCCAGGCCCCGCTCCCCGACCCACACCACACCCCCTTGGCGGCGGAGGAGAGGCCGCCGAAGAGGGCTAGGATGTGCCTGCAGTGCGGCGCGGCGGTGACGCCGCAGTGGAGGTCGGGGCCGATGGGGCAGGGCACGCTCTGCAACGCCTGCGGGGTCCGGCTCAAGGCGGCCGGGGCTCTGCGGGGGCAGGTGCAGCGCCGCCCCGCGCCGCCGACCTCGAGGACGCCCGCTCGTCCGCCACCGCCGGACAGCCCGGTCTCGGAGTCGTCGCCCGACAGCCCGATCTGGGAGCCCGGGTCAGTTCCCGATGTTTACCTGGTGAGGAAGAAGCCTCTGAAGCGGGGGAGACCTCCGCCGCGTCCGAGGATGCAACCAGCGCCAGCGCCAGCGGTGTACCTCGTCAAGAAGAAGAAGAAGAAAAAGGCGGCGGCTTCGGCGAGGAAGCCGTGGCGGCCCTCGAAGTCGGCGAAGCAGTGCCTGCACTGCGGGTCGTCGTCGACGCCGCAGTGGCGGGAAGGGCCGCTGGGCCGCAGCACGCTGTGCAACGCGTGCGGCGTGCGGTACAGGCAGGGGCGGCTGCTGCCGGAGTACCGGCCGATAGCGAGCCCCACCTTCGAGCCGTCGGAGCACGCCAACAGGCACAGCCAGGTGCTGCAGCTCCACCGGGAGCGGAAGAGGCAGAGCCAGAGCCACCACCACCAGCAGCACCCTCTGCCCGTGGAGAAGCACCCTCCGCGAGCCATGGACGTGCTCCAGTTTCCCCCCCAGCGGTGGCACGTGAAGGAGGAGTACCCGCCGACGCCGCTCCTCCAGCCTCTGCCGCATCCGGTGGTGGACGGCAGCCTTGTCGGCGGCATTGGGGGCATGATGGTCGACGCGGCGGCAGATGCAGATGCAGGACACGGCGGCGGCGGCGGCAAGGGAAGTGATGTGAACAACGCGCCGAGCTCGCTGGACTCACTGCTGCTGGAGGGCCCGTCGGCTCCGCTGCTTGTCGACGGCGACGAGCCCTTGATCGACTAGCTAGCCAGAGCCTACTAGGGGCAAATCCAGCTGATTTGAGAGAATAGTAATCTTCTTGGACTTTCTCCTTTTCTGAGATCTCTCGGTAACTTTATCGACTTTGGTTGTGTATTTGTTCGTCTTTCGGCACAAATTTTTCGTGTAACTTTATCGGCACAATGGCAGGATTTGTAGCAATGCTCCGGCCAAATCTAGGTGTTGTTGCAACAGAGATGATAATGGCTAATGGCAGTGGCATGATCAACCTGAAACTGTGGTTTCATGACTTCCATCACCAACCGTACTCCTGTCTAGTCTAGTCCATGTAAAGTGAAACTGTGAGAGCCAAATTGGGCAAGATGAACTGCAGGTGTTGTACTTGATGTTCCTCAGCCCCAACTACCTAGGATCCTAGAGATGCTGATGAGATCACCATGGTGGATCTGATGTTTCTCCTGCCTTTCCACACAAAAGCAAGAGAGAAGAAGAATGTTAGTTGTCAGCTGCTGCCTTGCCTAGAATGACCTCAATCTTTGCCATTTCATTGAATTGGGAAACTGCCTCCCTCTTTTGAGCTCCAGCTAGTGTTATCCACCTCCTGCCAATCTGCCATACTTGGCCAGCACAATCCTTGGCCCCTCGCGGCATTGTCACTTTGATCTTGTGTTTTTGGCTATGTTGTTTGTGCTGTTCTGTATTTGGGGCCAACTTGGTAGAGTTTGTCATTACTGCAATCTTTGCAGGATAAAAAAGGCGGTTGTGCTTCATAAGGACGTCTCCAACAGTGCTCTGGTTTGGCATAGTCGAAACTTATGCAGAAGCAAAGCGTCTTGTTGTCTGCACCTGAGAGCTGAGTGTTTGTTGTTTGTTTATTTTTTATTTTATATATTATACAAAAGACTCCCTGTGGCATCTTATACTTGATTGATATTAAGGACAATAATAACCGGTACATAAAAGGCAATGCCAAGAAAGAAAATCACATCAAATTTGACTAACTCTTCTCTATGGAAACAATTATGGCAGCACTGTGTTTTCTGCAATCACCATTGTGCCACCGGATGCAAACGGGGATAAACAGAGAGCCAAGCAAGATCTGAAGGAACTTCAATCCCATGTAAGGCCTTTGAAGGCCGCAATAGGGACGCTCCAAGCAAGATCTGGAGGAACATCAATCCCACCTAGGCTTTTGAAGACCGCAATAGGCATCCGTCCCCAAGAACATATCCATAGAAAGACCGCAATAGGTGTCCGACCTGAAGAACATATCCATAGAACCGCTGAAAGAACATCAACAAGGTCGCGAAACTAATCTAGATCTCTCATGCACCACCATCCCTTGACACATTCACAGACCTCATAAAAAGTTTTCACTAGTGTTGGATGGATCAACAGCGAGGCGGATAGCAAACCGAAAGACCAATATTCCAAAGAGTGTCGCCATCAGCTCCACCTAGATAGGAATGCTATGGACACAGTCCATAACTAATCGTACCTTCATGGAAAAAAAAACATTGAAACAAGATGCATAAGGGACCAACATAATAAAATCCTCCACCACCACCACCACCCTTTGTTGATGAAGGCGAGAAGAGACTCCTAGATCTACAGCCTGTTCGGGAGGCCGTAAACGATCGTGGATTATTTACTGCTGGCTGGTTTGGTGTGAGAGAAAAATACTATTTCTGGCTGGAAATTTACGATCGTTTACGAGCAAGCGAACAAGCTGCTACTCGAGAGATGGATACCTGCTGCCCTCTCTATCGGCAACTCACTGGAGAGGAGGGAGGGGGACTGGAGGGATGACAGCTGGTGGTGATTGTACATCAACTATAATAATAACATATCGGGTTTTTGTATAATACAAAAATACATACTTTTAAAAAATTTCCTTGAATGCTTCCATATAAATTGAGACCAAACTAAGTCTAATACCCCTTCTCCTCTTGTTCCAAAATCCTGACCCAAGTTCTGTTTCCTAAAGAATTTCGAAAGTGTATTGGCAAAACCAAAACTTGAAAGGCTATGTTTAAACAAGTTTCAACCTATGTTTCACATGAAATAAATTAGTATCTATCCCTCTATCGCTAATAATAAAGAGGCAAAATTTCCGGCTATTTTTTTCGTCCACCTCCCTCTAATTACCGGACAATAGAGAGTTTCTTCCGTCCGCATTTATATATATAACTCGTGTTCATATGAGTTAGAATAACTCTTGTCTAGCGTGATACGGAATCCGATTTCAAAATGTATTGGGTTCTACTACTTTTTTGGGATCCAGATACATGAATAACTACTGTCAGCGAGTTAAAATAGGAGTGCGCCTGCGGTGCTATTTGTTTTCCTATTCCTTCTTTCCTGCGAGGCTAATCCGACTTTTTATTTATAACTCGTGCTCTTAGAACAGCTCGCGTCAAACGATAATCAATACGGAGTCCGATTCTAAGACACAATGGACCATGCCCCAGACTCATGAATCGTCCCCATATGTGTTTGAACAGCTCACGTCTAACTATAATATAAAGTTCGATTCTGATCTAGGTTTTTTTTATCCACGGCTTTCGTAGTCTTTTTTTATCTATCTGTTTGTACCTTGTTTTAGTATCTTTTTTCCACGTTTCCGATCTCTCATTTGCTGTCCGCTTCTACTTCAGTTCTCTTCTTTTTCACGTTTCCTTTTTTGTTCGCACTTTTTTCCACATTTCTATTTATTTGCTCCTTCATTTTTCTTGGGTCGTTCGTTTTCGTTTCTTTTTTTTATGTTCTGTTTCTTAGTTTTTTTTTGTTTTTACCCGTCTGTTTTGTATTTGTTTTTGCCAAAAGTTTTTCCGCTATTTGTGTTTCCACCTTTTTCTTCTGTTCGTTGGTGCATTTTACTCCGTTCAGTGTTTTATTAAAATAAAAAAACAAATATAAGCAAAGATGCCCATGCGTTGTAACGGGAGAAAAAATCAATAGTATCTCTATTCCAATGACTTGATTCAACTCAATGATCACCTCATCTTTATCCAAGGGCCACCTTCTGCCGTTGATTACTACAGCTCAAATCCAGAGTCCGTGTTTTCTCCCATCCGCAACTACATGTCACAATAATGTTAATTTGATGTCATAATATTTATTCTCTTTTTCTGTGAATATGGTCAAATCTAAAATAGTTTGACTTAAGATAGTTCTAAAAGTTGATTTCATTTGCAGCGGAGTGAGTGTAAGAAAGAGTCTTCTAAACGATTGTAGTAGTTACATGCACATTATTTTCCACTACATTGCTGTGATTTAGCTATGATAGGAAAACTACCCGTGTGTTGCTAGAAAAAAGATATAGCAAACTTAATCTATTTATCAATTAACTAAACAGTGGGATCATAATTTTTTTCAAATATGTCACTCAACTCTAATATTTTGCAAAAAGTAAATATGGCAACAAAGTTAATATTTGAGAAAGAATTAATTTTTCTGGTACATGAATCTTGTCGTCGTGCTGTGCAAGAATTATGAAAAGCACTGTCGCACAACTTACTTGAAGGCCTTTTAGTTTGGACGGGCTCAAGCAAAGTTATTACAGTTAGAATGTCATTTAAATTATTGTAGCCAGAAATAGTTCTTCGAGACCTTATCATCAAACTATGTGAATGTGAACTAATTAAGTATGATATGTAATTAGGAAAAGAAATATATGCTCAGTGAGGGCGTTTTTCGGACATTAACATGCAACACCTCCCAGATAGTGTAACACCCGTGTTGTTGCATCATATTAAAATTCACTAAAAATTTGAACTTTTAAAACTTTACAATAAATTAAAACCCTGACTAGTTATTTTCCCGCAAAACCATTTTGAAAATATATATTTCCAAAACCCTGCATCAAAACCCACCATATGCATTTTGTGTGTCGCGTAGGATTTAGTCGAAGCGCTAGGAATGACTTATAGGAATAAAAGACCGCCTCGTATTTTAAATTCCATTGCCTGCACCGTGTTGCTTGAGTGTATGCTTGAATGCTTGCTTGATTGCTTGTGTGTATGATTGCTTTCTGGAATTTATTTGCGGCACCAAAACAACTTCCCTTAATAATTAATTGCACTTTAATTATAATATGGAGGTAGATAATGCATCGTAGATATAAGTGATATTTTATTCACTAGAAATTATAATAGCCATCGCATTGATAGATTAAAGACATTTTTCCCTCCTCAATTCTCCTTTAGTTAAACTCATAAGGAATCTAGAAGCATAGTATTAATACTTTAATTTTCATCTAGTATATTAAAATAGAATAGATGTAATACTTAGCCATACTAGAGCATATGTAGTACATCATGCATACAAGTATAGTAGTATTCTTTACTTATCTGGGAATTAGCAAAATAGGAAACAGAACTGTGTACTCCCTCCCCCAGGCCCAGTCCGCAGCCCAGCGACCCACCTTCTCTTCTTTCCCCTCCCCCTTTTTTCTCTTCCGGCCTGCCTCGCCTCCTCCAGCGTGGGCTGGCAGCAGCCCAGCTCGCCTCCTTTCCCTTCTCCTCTACCCTCTCCCTTCGCTTTTCCCCGCAATGGGCCAGCCCGACCAGGCACCCGGTCCAGCGCGGGCACGGCCCAGCACACAACCGCAGCCCACCCCCTTCTCTCCTTTCTTCCACCGACGAGCAGGTCCCACCTGTCATATCCTTCTTCTCCACGAGGTCAACTACCTCGCTGTTTCCATGTCGTCGAGGCCGGCGACCCGCTGTGCCACACCACCATGCCCAGCTGTCACCCTGCCCCCCTATCCTCGCTGACCCGCTGTGCGCATGTCGCCGCAGCCCCGACACCGCCAAGCCTCGCGTTGACGCGCGGGGGCTTCGCGTGAACGCCGTGAGAGCGCGTGGGCGCCGCATGCAGACGCCGCTGCCGCGGCCAAGCACGTGGAGCACGCCGCGAACCGCCTCTCTGCTGACCTCCCGTGACGATGTCGCCGCTGCCGGTGCGGGAACGGACCGCCGTTGACGCCAGCTCACGGGTAGCTCCGTCCTGCAGGCAAAATCGCCATGGCTAAGTTGTGTGGCACCGCCTTGCCGTGGTTGCTCGCCGGATATAAATAGCCTGCCATGGCCTACTGAGGAAACTCGCCCCGTCGAGCTCTTCGCGTCGAGATCGTTGCTGTCACCGCGCTCCCGCCGTCGTGATGTCCTTCCTCTCCGGTCAGCCACTCCCCATCTCCCTCTCTTCCTTGCTCTCCTACCCTCTTTCCTCTATCTCCTTCCACCGTGGGTCACCACCCGGCAGCACTGTTGGCCGCGACGGGACCTTGCCCGCCGCCGCTGATCATGGCACCGGCGCCCATGGCCTCGTGCTCTCCATCTTTCCCCTCTCGCCCTCTTCTCTTCTCTTCCCTTTCCCCACTGCCTTGTCCCCTTCCCGCTCTGCTCCTCTTCTCCGCGCTGGGACCCACTTTGCCTGCGGCCACCGGCGCTCTATGCCTGGCTCGCCCTTTCTCTTTTCCCCTCCGCCTCACTCTCTTCCTCTACTCCCCTCCCTTCCTCTTGCTCTGTTTCTCTCTGCCCCGAAAGGATGAGGACGGGCCGAGACCGCCCCAGGCCACATTGCTCGGCCCTATGGTCGCGAACCACGTCGCCACACGGGACCCACGCGTCAGTCGCTGAGTCATGGTAAATTGCTAAGGGCACACAAGGAATCATACACAGAGTGTTAAAAAGGTAAGTTATTAATTGCATAAAAATTTCCAAAAAATTTCTAAATAAACTAGAGTCACCCTAGATCATACCTAGATAGTCCACCACTAATGTTCACTAGCTAAAATGGTAGAGATAATATGCATGATACTTTCCATTCGCGTTTAATTAATAAACTTAGGTAATTTATATCATCGTCATCTTACTCCGAAATTCCATAATTCCTTCACCATAAATCTTATATGATAAAACCCTACATAAATCATACCCTTAACCCTAATTATTGGTGCCCATTTAAATTCTAGTTTGATTGCTTTCCCTTTTTATAATTAGAGTAAATAGCGATTATAGATATAGCCCTTCGCCGTAGTGGTAGTAAACCCCATATATTCGTGTATGTGTATGTACCATGACACATACCCGAATATATCCGTACCCAATCACCTAAAATAGGTAGACAACCATACATACGTGGATAGGCCGGATACCTAGGTATACGCCCCATGTATGGCTAACTCTAACCCCACCTAAACATGGGCATACACACATGCATATGCGTATATGCCACTAACCCTAGCCGTAGCCTAGCCCACCGACCTAACCCTAGTGACACGCACATGCCTATGCGTATGCGTGGCTAACCCCGGTGGACCTGTAGGGACCAACCAGGTCATTTATGATGACTTGGTCAGGTTTCCTCCTTTAGGTTCACATCATAGTGAACCCTAATAATATGGCCTAGTTTTTCATCAAACCAGCCGCCCACCTCAACCTAACCCATAAAACCCTATCTTCTGGATAGAGTACCTCTATCCAAGCCTTACTTTAGATTGACATAATAGTGATGACCCTAATTAACCAACCCATCACCCAATAGGACCAACCCATCTAGGATCGACTAATTTCCTATGCTTGTTTTACATGCCTGGCTTGTTATTTTCCTTGTTTGTGTCCTCTTGTTTGTCGACGCTAGACCGCATAGGATAGAAGACGTGAGAGAACCCGATGGAGTCTAGAAGATAGGAACAAGAGACACATGAATTAGACGAGGATATAATCATCAGCGAATGGAGGCAAGTCCTAACACCCACCTACCCCTTCCCTCCAGTTTACCCACCATCCCTTAACCACCTTCCTTCCACCACCACCATATATTGCTAGCCTCCGCCATAACCCTCCACTATCCATCTCCACTAAATAATACCGAACCTATACTACTTGATCATGATAATATGATAAGGTAATGATTACCTTGATATAATATGAATATTATGAACTTGATAATAATAACTATGGAACTTAAAACTGGTAAAATTTGACTATACCCCAACATGGGGCGAGTGGGGGTAATTTATGTGGGATAAATTACCTTGGCAGGAATGCCTGGAGAGGGTTCCTGTGGGAGATACTCGCCTCGATCACTTAAGAACCGGTTCGTAGTCCCTCTCACCTATTGAGATATTACGTACAACCACATGTCAATATGGGTAGACTTGATCTCACACCCCGTTAGATAGAAGTATAGTTTCTACTAGGAGGCTAGTGTAGGAAGCAGAATATCAGGAGCCGATACGGGGGATGGATTTCTTCCGTATCCGGTTGGCGTGGATGCTATGTGATCTTTCACGTTAAGCTTTAGGTTTTTAGGCCACGTTCGAGCCACTGTTTTCTTGGCCGTGTTCGAGCCATGTTTTCTTTTGTGATGATTTGGTATCATCATGTTTGGGGGGATTTGGTATCCTCCTAGTTTTGTGTTCCAACACCTGAGAAGTCATAGTAGAGTTGTATGGAAATCTAAGGATGCGTCCTTTCGGCTATGAGGTGTCGTTAGGCCTGTCGTGCCACAGGCTCTGGTGTCGACTAAGCCTATCATGCGGGGAAATTTGTACACCTCTGTAGAGTTTTCTTAAATCTATTCGAATAGCCATGTCCTTGGAATGGACAAATGCTAGGATGGGATACTATGATTAGACTTCATAATCTTATAAGACGTATTTTACTGATTTGGTAAATTAAGATGAACCTCGGAAACTGGTGAGAATGGTAATACTCTACCAGGGTCCAACCTATAATTATAACTACTTCACCCTACCACTTTTACCTCAACCACTATAACCACCTCCACCACATATAGCCTTCCCCTTCCACCACTTCTCCACCCAAAGTTTAGGGCTTGCTGAATACTTTATGTACTCAACCCCCTCCATTCTATGTTTTTAGGAGTTAAGTTACAAGAGGATATACCAAATGGAACATCTGGAGGTACACAAGGATAGGATACTAGGAGTATACTTAAAGACGGAGCCGTACGGGAGAGTTACGTTAGGGCTGCGACGATTGCGATATAGGAATACGCTAGAGGAATAAGTCTAGGGTTACGTTCGCACTCCAAGCTACCTATAGGAAATGGAGCCACATTGACATAGAACCACTGTCTTAGAACTCTGATATACGATATAGGGCCAGTGGCCCAAGCTATGTAATCTGAACCATGTAGTATGTTTTCCCCATTAGCAATAAAAGTATGGTTTTTGATGTCAATCTTGTTAAGTTGTGCGTATCAGCTACTGATCCAGGGACTGATACATGATGCACAATGGACCCTAGAAGTAGGGGCCCGATAGGGTGGTATCAGAGCCATACTTGGACTGTCAGCCAAACCCTTATAATGGACGTTAGATAGGAATAACCGTTAGATAGGAATGCTTTTGCTAAAAACTATTTTAAAAAATCCTTGCTTATAACCCTTGACTCTTACCTTACCTTGACCTTCTATTTCAAAAACAACTTTTCTCTCTTCTCACCCCCTCAAAATTATGAATAGTAACAACAGGGTAGATTAGGTCTTATTGAAAGAAAATAGGGTAGTATAGAAGATAGGCCGTAGAATACCTCTCCACAATAGATATCAAGCTCCATGGTACTTGAGAGTACGCCTTTACGATAGATTGTACGTGAAAGTAGAACGTAGGCCGATTATGCTTGTTATTACTTGATTGATGTCTTGATTGCTTTAGTTACACCTACCCCTATAGGTCTCACTCTTCTCCCCTTATGCTTTCTCTCTAGGATTAGATCCCCCTTTTCTCCCCTTGTGCTCTTCCCTCTCATCCCTTCTACGTAGAGTAGCCCAAACCACCTGAGATATTTTGAAAACCTACTGAAGACAAGACAAGAAGGAAATGACACATGCTTGAACTTGAGACACTACACCTGCAAAAGCCGTAGACGCCACGCATGTAGTCGTTGAACCCGCAACACCGGTGCTGTCCCCTCCATTGCCCCATGCATTACCGTGCCCCTCCTCCGCACGATCGATGCCGTCGCGTGCGCTGTCCCCTCCATCGCCACCCGAGGCCGCTGTCCCCCATGACACCACCCTTATGCTATCACCTTGCTGTCGAAAGCTGCTGCTACTGTTCCCCCATGACGTCGATTCCCTCGGCATCCAATGCTGCTCAATGCCACCGATGATGGTGCCCTAGCCGCACACCCACACCTCTAAACCCCGCCGTCGATCGCCTATAAAATGACCCCTCAGCTACCCCTTCTGAAGCAAAACACCTCGCCCTCAACACTGATCACTCGCCTAAACCCCTACTCAAGTGCCAACCTGCTGCAAAAATTTGAGAAGAAGCCGAAGAAAGTGCTACCAACTGAAGAATTGCCGAAGAAATATCATGAAGAAGAAGAAGAAGTATGTCGTTAGAAGCCATAAATTGAAGCCCTCGAGATGTGCTTCGAAGAAGATGAACTTGCCAACTTCATCCTCGCCATCCTGATCCCTATGTTGATAGGATCAATAATCTTATACATTGTTGTAATGCGCCCGTTACCATATGAAAGGCCCTGAGTTGATTGCTAAAATCAGAAGAAAGGAATAAAAATCCTAGAGATTTTTATTGGTGCCAAATGCATCTTGTTGAAAATTTTGGGCTTAAACCTCTGAAAATGAAAAGAAGAAAAAAAGAAAAATGGCATAGTCAAGATCACCATCACAAACAGGCCCCAGTCGTCTTATTTTTTGGAGTTTGTAGTAAGCCGCAAACCGACGAAGACCACCGCACAGTCATCAAAACTACAGCACCACCACAATATCCCACTGTATTGTGGAACCCACCCCACACCTTTCCTTCCTTCGCACACCTCAAGCCCTAGTCAAACCCGGTCAAAGCATCTCAAAGAAGCCTCACCCTGCCACTTTATAAGATAAGGAACCCTCTGCCTTTCAGCACCATCTCACGCCCACTAAAGATTCCCACTATCAGCTTTTCCCCTCCCTTAAGCAAAAGCAGCTATACCCTCCTCTTTCCACTTGCAAACCACCACCGCCGACTCTTTGAACACCCACAAAAATGAACGAAGGAGTTTGGACTAGTAGCTATTGCCTCCACACCAAAGGTTTTCTGTAACACCCCAGTGTTATGCCAGCATTTAGGCACTGCAAATCATGCATATCATGCATCATCAAGCATCCTAATCATATATGCCTAATCATATAAATAACAACTGAAACACTGCTTCGAAATATACGAAACATGTTCGTGAAACATAAATGTTGCATACCCTTGTTTAGAGTGGTTTTGCCCTGATTATGCTTGCTAGGTTAGTAGAACTTGTTTGGTTATGATTGTGAATCATCTAGAATTGTTTAGCACAATTTTTAGAGCAAGATTTGTATTTAAATTATTGCCAAATTTTGCTTTTAAAAATAATTCTCCAAAATTAGGGTTTTGAGTTAAAATTGACTTTAATTTTAGAATTCAAAATCTATCAAGAATTTGGCTTTGGTCATAAAAGCAAAGTTGTAGAGAATTACATTCTAATCAATTTTCATTTTTGGTACATTTTCAAAAGATGTCATTTTCTTGCTCAAAATGATATTGAAAGCTGGTATTTAAAATTTCTTGAAAATATAAATTGAAAAAAGGCCTTTCTCATTTCGCGGGTCCCGCCGACTCGTTTCTGGCCCACGGCCGAAGCCATCCCAGCAAGCCTCCCGCTGCGCCGCGCGCCTCGCCTTGGCCCAGCCCAGCCCAGCGCCGCGCCTGGCCTGCCTTCGCGCTCGCCCGCTCGTTGACGCACCGCGCCGCGTCCCAACCAGCGGCAGAGGCACTGCCCGCCGCGTGGCGGCCATGCGCCGTCGACATCGCCGCGCGTCGCTGCCGGCCTACGTCTGCTCCCACATGCCAGCCTACATCTGCTGAAGCTGCTGCACTCGCCTTCACTCTCCCGCGCTGCCTCTCTTCTCCGCCCACGCCGAGCTCGCTCTCTCCCCGTCGCCGTAGCCACCACGCCATTCCCGCAGCCGCCGAGCGAATTCGCCGCCCCTCCTCCACCTCGGCCAGCAATCAAGCGCTAGCAGCTCCGCCTCGCTCTCTGGCACTTGGTGCTCATGATTGTGCCATCTGATTGAGCCCAGGTATCACGTTCCCCCCCCCCCCTGCTCTGCTGACGCGCCGGTCCGTCGGTCGCCGCCTATCTGCTCGCTCCATCGGCGGCCGCCGTCCATGGCGATGGCGGATGAAGGCGACAAAGGAGAGGTGCGGATCCATTGATCTCTCGCTTTACTTTGGGTGGATGGGAAGATAAGTTCGCATCCTGTGCAATACGGCTCGGGAGCTGCTAAAGATAGCATTTTTGTCAAGCTGCGCAGCCGCCTGGATTAGACCCAAGAACCCGGCGATCTGCGGCGACCAGGGCGCCCGGCGACATGGCCGGCGGTGGCGGGGAGGAGGAGTCGGAGGGGGGCCCCGGCTACGTGCTCTCGCTCCCGGCGGCGTGGCTCCTCCCCCTGCCCGTTGCCGTCTCGTGCCTGGACGCCACCGTCCGGCGCAAGGGGCGCAGCCGTCTCCGCCTCCGTGCCCAGCCGTCGGGCTGGTGGGCCTTCAAGCTCCCCGTCGTCCCCGCGCCGGAGGAGGCAAAGAGGCCGGTTCCCCCAGCGGCGGCGGTTAATAATCCGCCCGAGGAGGCCCGTCCCCAGCGCCTGCGCCTGCGCCAGGCCCCGCTCCCCGACCCACACCACACCCCCTTGGCGGCGGAGGAGAGGCCGCCGAAGAGGGCTAGGATGTGCCTGCAGTGCGGCGCGGCGGTGACGCCGCAGTGGAGGTCGGGGCCGATGGGGCAGGGCACGCTCTGCAACGCCTGCGGGGTCCGGCTCAAGGCGGCCGGGGCTCTGCGGGGGCAGGTGCAGCGCCGCCCCGCGCCGCCGACCTCGAGGACGCCCGCTCGTCCGCCACCGCCGGACAGCCCGGTCTCGGAGTCGTCGCCCGACAGCCCGATCTGGGAGCCCGGGTCAGTTCCCGATGTTTACCTGGTGAGGAAGAAGCCTCTGAAGCGGGGGAGACCTCCGCCGCGTCCGAGGATGCAACCAGCGCCAGCGCCAGCGGTGTACCTCGTCAAGAAGAAGAAGAAGAAAAAGGCGGCGGCTTCGGCGAGGAAGCCGTGGCGGCCCTCGAAGTCGGCGAAGCAGTGCCTGCACTGCGGGTCGTCGTCGACGCCGCAGTGGCGGGAAGGGCCGCTGGGCCGCAGCACGCTGTGCAACGCGTGCGGCGTGCGGTACAGGCAGGGGCGGCTGCTGCCGGAGTACCGGCCGATAGCGAGCCCCACCTTCGAGCCGTCGGAGCACGCCAACAGGCACAGCCAGGTGCTGCAGCTCCACCGGGAGCGGAAGAGGCAGAGCCAGAGCCACCACCACCAGCAGCACCCTCTGCCCGTGGAGAAGCACCCTCCGCGAGCCATGGACGTGCTCCAGTTTCCCCCCCAGCGGTGGCACGTGAAGGAGGAGTACCCGCCGACGCCGCTCCTCCAGCCTCTGCCGCATCCGGTGGTGGACGGCAGCCTTGTCGGCGGCATTGGGGGCATGATGGTCGACGCGGCGGCAGATGCAGATGCAGGACACGGCGGCGGCGGCGGCAAGGGAAGTGATGTGAACAACGCGCCGAGCTCGCTGGACTCACTGCTGCTGGAGGGCCCGTCGGCTCCGCTGCTTGTCGACGGCGACGAGCCCTTGATCGACTAGCTAGCCAGAGCCTACTAGGGGCAAATCCAGCTGATTTGAGAGAATAGTAATCTTCTTGGACTTTCTCCTTTTCTGAGATCTCTCGGTAACTTTATCGACTTTGGTTGTGTATTTGTTCGTCTTTCGGCACAAATTTTTCGTGTAACTTTATCGGCACAATGGCAGGATTTGTAGCAATGCTCCGGCCAAATCTAGGTGTTGTTGCAACAGAGATGATAATGGCTAATGGCAGTGGCATGATCAACCTGAAACTGTGGTTTCATGACTTCCATCACCAACCGTACTCCTGTCTAGTCTAGTCCATGTAAAGTGAAACTGTGAGAGCCAAATTGGGCAAGATGAACTGCAGGTGTTGTACTTGATGTTCCTCAGCCCCAACTACCTAGGATCCTAGAGATGCTGATGAGATCACCATGGTGGATCTGATGTTTCTCCTGCCTTTCCACACAAAAGCAAGAGAGAAGAAGAATGTTAGTTGTCAGCTGCTGCCTTGCCTAGAATGACCTCAATCTTTGCCATTTCATTGAATTGGGAAACTGCCTCCCTCTTTTGAGCTCCAGCTAGTGTTATCCACCTCCTGCCAATCTGCCATACTTGGCCAGCACAATCCTTGGCCCCTCGCGGCATTGTCACTTTGATCTTGTGTTTTTGGCTATGTTGTTTGTGCTGTTCTGTATTTGGGGCCAACTTGGTAGAGTTTGTCATTACTGCAATCTTTGCAGGATAAAAAAGGCGGTTGTGCTTCATAAGGACGTCTCCAACAGTGCTCTGGTTTGGCATAGTCGAAACTTATGCAGAAGCAAAGCGTCTTGTTGTCTGCACCTGAGAGCTGAGTGTTTGTTGTTTGTTTATTTTTTATTTTATATATTATACAAAAGACTCCCTGTGGCATCTTATACTTGATTGATATTAAGGACAATAATAACCGGTACATAAAAGGCAATGCCAAGAAAGAAAATCACATCAAATTTGACTAACTCTTCTCTATGGAAACAATTATGGCAGCACTGTGTTTTCTGCAATCACCATTGTGCCACCGGATGCAAACGGGGATAAACAGAGAGCCAAGCAAGATCTGAAGGAACTTCAATCCCATGTAAGGCCTTTGAAGGCCGCAATAGGGACGCTCCAAGCAAGATCTGGAGGAACATCAATCCCACCTAGGCTTTTGAAGACCGCAATAGGCATCCGTCCCCAAGAACATATCCATAGAAAGACCGCAATAGGTGTCCGACCTGAAGAACATATCCATAGAACCGCTGAAAGAACATCAACAAGGTCGCGAAACTAATCTAGATCTCTCATGCACCACCATCCCTTGACACATTCACAGACCTCATAAAAAGTTTTCACTAGTGTTGGATGGATCAACAGCGAGGCGGATAGCAAACCGAAAGACCAATATTCCAAAGAGTGTCGCCATCAGCTCCACCTAGATAGGAATGCTATGGACACAGTCCATAACTAATCGTACCTTCATGGAAAAAAAAACATTGAAACAAGATGCATAAGGGACCAACATAATAAAATCCTCCACCACCACCACCACCCTTTGTTGATGAAGGCGAGAAGAGACTCCTAGATCTACAGCCTGTTCGGGAGGCCGTAAACGATCGTGGATTATTTACTGCTGGCTGGTTTGGTGTGAGAGAAAAATACTATTTCTGGCTGGAAATTTACGATCGTTTACGAGCAAGCGAACAAGCTGCTACTCGAGAGATGGATACCTGCTGCCCTCTCTATCGGCAACTCACTGGAGAGGAGGGAGGGGGACTGGAGGGATGACAGCTGGTGGTGATTGTACATCAACTATAATAATAACATATCGGGTTTTTGTATAATACAAAAATACATACTTTTAAAAAATTTCCTTGAATGCTTCCATATAAATTGAGACCAAACTAAGTCTAATACCCCTTCTCCTCTTGTTCCAAAATCCTGACCCAAGTTCTGTTTCCTAAAGAATTTCGAAAGTGTATTGGCAAAACCAAAACTTGAAAGGCTATGTTTAAACAAGTTTCAACCTATGTTTCACATGAAATAAATTAGTATCTATCCCTCTATCGCTAATAATAAAGAGGCAAAATTTCCGGCTATTTTTTTCGTCCACCTCCCTCTAATTACCGGACAATAGAGAGTTTCTTCCGTCCGCATTTATATATATAACTCGTGTTCATATGAGTTAGAATAACTCTTGTCTAGCGTGATACGGAATCCGATTTCAAAATGTATTGGGTTCTACTACTTTTTTGGGATCCAGATACATGAATAACTACTGTCAGCGAGTTAAAATAGGAGTGCGCCTGCGGTGCTATTTGTTTTCCTATTCCTTCTTTCCTGCGAGGCTAATCCGACTTTTTATTTATAACTCGTGCTCTTAGAACAGCTCGCGTCAAACGATAATCAATACGGAGTCCGATTCTAAGACACAATGGACCATGCCCCAGACTCATGAATCGTCCCCATATGTGTTTGAACAGCTCACGTCTAACTATAATATAAAGTTCGATTCTGATCTAGGTTTTTTTTATCCACGGCTTTCGTAGTCTTTTTTTATCTATCTGTTTGTACCTTGTTTTAGTATCTTTTTTCCACGTTTCCGATCTCTCATTTGCTGTCCGCTTCTACTTCAGTTCTCTTCTTTTTCACGTTTCCTTTTTTGTTCGCACTTTTTTCCACATTTCTATTTATTTGCTCCTTCATTTTTCTTGGGTCGTTCGTTTTCGTTTCTTTTTTTTATGTTCTGTTTCTTAGTTTTTTTTTGTTTTTACCCGTCTGTTTTGTATTTGTTTTTGCCAAAAGTTTTTCCGCTATTTGTGTTTCCACCTTTTTCTTCTGTTCGTTGGTGCATTTTACTCCGTTCAGTGTTTTATTAAAATAAAAAAACAAATATAAGCAAAGATGCCCATGCGTTGTAACGGGAGAAAAAATCAATAGTATCTCTATTCCAATGACTTGATTCAACTCAATGATCACCTCATCTTTATCCAAGGGCCACCTTCTGCCGTTGATTACTACAGCTCAAATCCAGAGTCCGTGTTTTCTCCCATCCGCAACTACATGTCACAATAATGTTAATTTGATGTCATAATATTTATTCTCTTTTTCTGTGAATATGGTCAAATCTAAAATAGTTTGACTTAAGATAGTTCTAAAAGTTGATTTCATTTGCAGCGGAGTGAGTGTAAGAAAGAGTCTTCTAAACGATTGTAGTAGTTACATGCACATTATTTTCCACTACATTGCTGTGATTTAGCTATGATAGGAAAACTACCCGTGTGTTGCTAGAAAAAAGATATAGCAAACTTAATCTATTTATCAATTAACTAAACAGTGGGATCATAATTTTTTTCAAATATGTCACTCAACTCTAATATTTTGCAAAAAGTAAATATGGCAACAAAGTTAATATTTGAGAAAGAATTAATTTTTCTGGTACATGAATCTTGTCGTCGTGCTGTGCAAGAATTATGAAAAGCACTGTCGCACAACTTACTTGAAGGCCTTTTAGTTTGGACGGGCTCAAGCAAAGTTATTACAGTTAGAATGTCATTTAAATTATTGTAGCCAGAAATAGTTCTTCGAGACCTTATCATCAAACTATGTGAATGTGAACTAATTAAGTATGATATGTAATTAGGAAAAGAAATATATGCTCAGTGAGGGCGTTTTTCGGACATTAACATGCAACACCTCCCAGATAGTGTAACACCCGTGTTGTTGCATCATATTAAAATTCACTAAAAATTTGAACTTTTAAAACTTTACAATAAATTAAAACCCTGACTAGTTATTTTCCCGCAAAACCATTTTGAAAATATATATTTCCAAAACCCTGCATCAAAACCCACCATATGCATTTTGTGTGTCGCGTAGGATTTAGTCGAAGCGCTAGGAATGACTTATAGGAATAAAAGACCGCCTCGTATTTTAAATTCCATTGCCTGCACCGTGTTGCTTGAGTGTATGCTTGAATGCTTGCTTGATTGCTTGTGTGTATGATTGCTTTCTGGAATTTATTTGCGGCACCAAAACAACTTCCCTTAATAATTAATTGCACTTTAATTATAATATGGAGGTAGATAATGCATCGTAGATATAAGTGATATTTTATTCACTAGAAATTATAATAGCCATCGCATTGATAGATTAAAGACATTTTTCCCTCCTCAATTCTCCTTTAGTTAAACTCATAAGGAATCTAGAAGCATAGTATTAATACTTTAATTTTCATCTAGTATATTAAAATAGAATAGATGTAATACTTAGCCATACTAGAGCATATGTAGTACATCATGCATACAAGTATAGTAGTATTCTTTACTTATCTGGGAATTAGCAAAATAGGAAACAGAACTGTGTACTCCCTCCCCCAGGCCCAGTCCGCAGCCCAGCGACCCACCTTCTCTTCTTTCCCCTCCCCCTTTTTTCTCTTCCGGCCTGCCTCGCCTCCTCCAGCGTGGGCTGGCAGCAGCCCAGCTCGCCTCCTTTCCCTTCTCCTCTACCCTCTCCCTTCGCTTTTCCCCGCAATGGGCCAGCCCGACCAGGCACCCGGTCCAGCGCGGGCACGGCCCAGCACACAACCGCAGCCCACCCCCTTCTCTCCTTTCTTCCACCGACGAGCAGGTCCCACCTGTCATATCCTTCTTCTCCACGAGGTCAACTACCTCGCTGTTTCCATGTCGTCGAGGCCGGCGACCCGCTGTGCCACACCACCATGCCCAGCTGTCACCCTGCCCCCCTATCCTCGCTGACCCGCTGTGCGCATGTCGCCGCAGCCCCGACACCGCCAAGCCTCGCGTTGACGCGCGGGGGCTTCGCGTGAACGCCGTGAGAGCGCGTGGGCGCCGCATGCAGACGCCGCTGCCGCGGCCAAGCACGTGGAGCACGCCGCGAACCGCCTCTCTGCTGACCTCCCGTGACGATGTCGCCGCTGCCGGTGCGGGAACGGACCGCCGTTGACGCCAGCTCACGGGTAGCTCCGTCCTGCAGGCAAAATCGCCATGGCTAAGTTGTGTGGCACCGCCTTGCCGTGGTTGCTCGCCGGATATAAATAGCCTGCCATGGCCTACTGAGGAAACTCGCCCCGTCGAGCTCTTCGCGTCGAGATCGTTGCTGTCACCGCGCTCCCGCCGTCGTGATGTCCTTCCTCTCCGGTCAGCCACTCCCCATCTCCCTCTCTTCCTTGCTCTCCTACCCTCTTTCCTCTATCTCCTTCCACCGTGGGTCACCACCCGGCAGCACTGTTGGCCGCGACGGGACCTTGCCCGCCGCCGCTGATCATGGCACCGGCGCCCATGGCCTCGTGCTCTCCATCTTTCCCCTCTCGCCCTCTTCTCTTCTCTTCCCTTTCCCCACTGCCTTGTCCCCTTCCCGCTCTGCTCCTCTTCTCCGCGCTGGGACCCACTTTGCCTGCGGCCACCGGCGCTCTATGCCTGGCTCGCCCTTTCTCTTTTCCCCTCCGCCTCACTCTCTTCCTCTACTCCCCTCCCTTCCTCTTGCTCTGTTTCTCTCTGCCCCGAAAGGATGAGGACGGGCCGAGACCGCCCCAGGCCACATTGCTCGGCCCTATGGTCGCGAACCACGTCGCCACACGGGACCCACGCGTCAGTCGCTGAGTCATGGTAAATTGCTAAGGGCACACAAGGAATCATACACAGAGTGTTAAAAAGGTAAGTTATTAATTGCATAAAAATTTCCAAAAAATTTCTAAATAAACTAGAGTCACCCTAGATCATACCTAGATAGTCCACCACTAATGTTCACTAGCTAAAATGGTAGAGATAATATGCATGATACTTTCCATTCGCGTTTAATTAATAAACTTAGGTAATTTATATCATCGTCATCTTACTCCGAAATTCCATAATTCCTTCACCATAAATCTTATATGATAAAACCCTACATAAATCATACCCTTAACCCTAATTATTGGTGCCCATTTAAATTCTAGTTTGATTGCTTTCCCTTTTTATAATTAGAGTAAATAGCGATTATAGATATAGCCCTTCGCCGTAGTGGTAGTAAACCCCATATATTCGTGTATGTGTATGTACCATGACACATACCCGAATATATCCGTACCCAATCACCTAAAATAGGTAGACAACCATACATACGTGGATAGGCCGGATACCTAGGTATACGCCCCATGTATGGCTAACTCTAACCCCACCTAAACATGGGCATACACACATGCATATGCGTATATGCCACTAACCCTAGCCGTAGCCTAGCCCACCGACCTAACCCTAGTGACACGCACATGCCTATGCGTATGCGTGGCTAACCCCGGTGGACCTGTAGGGACCAACCAGGTCATTTATGATGACTTGGTCAGGTTTCCTCCTTTAGGTTCACATCATAGTGAACCCTAATAATATGGCCTAGTTTTTCATCAAACCAGCCGCCCACCTCAACCTAACCCATAAAACCCTATCTTCTGGATAGAGTACCTCTATCCAAGCCTTACTTTAGATTGACATAATAGTGATGACCCTAATTAACCAACCCATCACCCAATAGGACCAACCCATCTAGGATCGACTAATTTCCTATGCTTGTTTTACATGCCTGGCTTGTTATTTTCCTTGTTTGTGTCCTCTTGTTTGTCGACGCTAGACCGCATAGGATAGAAGACGTGAGAGAACCCGATGGAGTCTAGAAGATAGGAACAAGAGACACATGAATTAGACGAGGATATAATCATCAGCGAATGGAGGCAAGTCCTAACACCCACCTACCCCTTCCCTCCAGTTTACCCACCATCCCTTAACCACCTTCCTTCCACCACCACCATATATTGCTAGCCTCCGCCATAACCCTCCACTATCCATCTCCACTAAATAATACCGAACCTATACTACTTGATCATGATAATATGATAAGGTAATGATTACCTTGATATAATATGAATATTATGAACTTGATAATAATAACTATGGAACTTAAAACTGGTAAAATTTGACTATACCCCAACATGGGGCGAGTGGGGGTAATTTATGTGGGATAAATTACCTTGGCAGGAATGCCTGGAGAGGGTTCCTGTGGGAGATACTCGCCTCGATCACTTAAGAACCGGTTCGTAGTCCCTCTCACCTATTGAGATATTACGTACAACCACATGTCAATATGGGTAGACTTGATCTCACACCCCGTTAGATAGAAGTATAGTTTCTACTAGGAGGCTAGTGTAGGAAGCAGAATATCAGGAGCCGATACGGGGGATGGATTTCTTCCGTATCCGGTTGGCGTGGATGCTATGTGATCTTTCACGTTAAGCTTTAGGTTTTTAGGCCACGTTCGAGCCACTGTTTTCTTGGCCGTGTTCGAGCCATGTTTTCTTTTGTGATGATTTGGTATCATCATGTTTGGGGGGATTTGGTATCCTCCTAGTTTTGTGTTCCAACACCTGAGAAGTCATAGTAGAGTTGTATGGAAATCTAAGGATGCGTCCTTTCGGCTATGAGGTGTCGTTAGGCCTGTCGTGCCACAGGCTCTGGTGTCGACTAAGCCTATCATGCGGGGAAATTTGTACACCTCTGTAGAGTTTTCTTAAATCTATTCGAATAGCCATGTCCTTGGAATGGACAAATGCTAGGATGGGATACTATGATTAGACTTCATAATCTTATAAGACGTATTTTACTGATTTGGTAAATTAAGATGAACCTCGGAAACTGGTGAGAATGGTAATACTCTACCAGGGTCCAACCTATAATTATAACTACTTCACCCTACCACTTTTACCTCAACCACTATAACCACCTCCACCACATATAGCCTTCCCCTTCCACCACTTCTCCACCCAAAGTTTAGGGCTTGCTGAATACTTTATGTACTCAACCCCCTCCATTCTATGTTTTTAGGAGTTAAGTTACAAGAGGATATACCAAATGGAACATCTGGAGGTACACAAGGATAGGATACTAGGAGTATACTTAAAGACGGAGCCGTACGGGAGAGTTACGTTAGGGCTGCGACGATTGCGATATAGGAATACGCTAGAGGAATAAGTCTAGGGTTACGTTCGCACTCCAAGCTACCTATAGGAAATGGAGCCACATTGACATAGAACCACTGTCTTAGAACTCTGATATACGATATAGGGCCAGTGGCCCAAGCTATGTAATCTGAACCATGTAGTATGTTTTCCCCATTAGCAATAAAAGTATGGTTTTTGATGTCAATCTTGTTAAGTTGTGCGTATCAGCTACTGATCCAGGGACTGATACATGATGCACAATGGACCCTAGAAGTAGGGGCCCGATAGGGTGGTATCAGAGCCATACTTGGACTGTCAGCCAAACCCTTATAATGGACGTTAGATAGGAATAACCGTTAGATAGGAATGCTTTTGCTAAAAACTATTTTAAAAAATCCTTGCTTATAACCCTTGACTCTTACCTTACCTTGACCTTCTATTTCAAAAACAACTTTTCTCTCTTCTCACCCCCTCAAAATTATGAATAGTAACAACAGGGTAGATTAGGTCTTATTGAAAGAAAATAGGGTAGTATAGAAGATAGGCCGTAGAATACCTCTCCACAATAGATATCAAGCTCCATGGTACTTGAGAGTACGCCTTTACGATAGATTGTACGTGAAAGTAGAACGTAGGCCGATTATGCTTGTTATTACTTGATTGATGTCTTGATTGCTTTAGTTACACCTACCCCTATAGGTCTCACTCTTCTCCCCTTATGCTTTCTCTCTAGGATTAGATCCCCCTTTTCTCCCCTTGTGCTCTTCCCTCTCATCCCTTCTACGTAGAGTAGCCCAAACCACCTGAGATATTTTGAAAACCTACTGAAGACAAGACAAGAAGGAAATGACACATGCTTGAACTTGAGACACTACACCTGCAAAAGCCGTAGACGCCACGCATGTAGTCGTTGAACCCGCAACACCGGTGCTGTCCCCTCCATTGCCCCATGCATTACCGTGCCCCTCCTCCGCACGATCGATGCCGTCGCGTGCGCTGTCCCCTCCATCGCCACCCGAGGCCGCTGTCCCCCATGACACCACCCTTATGCTATCACCTTGCTGTCGAAAGCTGCTGCTACTGTTCCCCCATGACGTCGATTCCCTCGGCATCCAATGCTGCTCAATGCCACCGATGATGGTGCCCTAGCCGCACACCCACACCTCTAAACCCCGCCGTCGATCGCCTATAAAATGACCCCTCAGCTACCCCTTCTGAAGCAAAACACCTCGCCCTCAACACTGATCACTCGCCTAAACCCCTACTCAAGTGCCAACCTGCTGCAAAAATTTGAGAAGAAGCCGAAGAAAGTGCTACCAACTGAAGAATTGCCGAAGAAATATCATGAAGAAGAAGAAGAAGTATGTCGTTAGAAGCCATAAATTGAAGCCCTCGAGATGTGCTTCGAAGAAGATGAACTTGCCAACTTCATCCTCGCCATCCTGATCCCTATGTTGATAGGATCAATAATCTTATACATTGTTGTAATGCGCCCGTTACCATATGAAAGGCCCTGAGTTGATTGCTAAAATCAGAAGAAAGGAATAAAAATCCTAGAGATTTTTATTGGTGCCAAATGCATCTTGTTGAAAATTTTGGGCTTAAACCTCTGAAAATGAAAAGAAGAAAAAAAGAAAAATGGCATAGTCAAGATCACCATCACAAACAGGCCCCAGTCGTCTTATTTTTTGGAGTTTGTAGTAAGCCGCAAACCGACGAAGACCACCGCACAGTCATCAAAACTACAGCACCACCACAATATCCCACTGTATTGTGGAACCCACCCCACACCTTTCCTTCCTTCGCACACCTCAAGCCCTAGTCAAACCCGGTCAAAGCATCTCAAAGAAGCCTCACCCTGCCACTTTATAAGATAAGGAACCCTCTGCCTTTCAGCACCATCTCACGCCCACTAAAGATTCCCACTATCAGCTTTTCCCCTCCCTTAAGCAAAAGCAGCTATACCCTCCTCTTTCCACTTGCAAACCACCACCGCCGACTCTTTGAACACCCACAAAAATGAACGAAGGAGTTTGGACTAGTAGCTATTGCCTCCACACCAAAGGTTTTCTGTAACACCCCAGTGTTATGCCAGCATTTAGGCACTGCAAATCATGCATATCATGCATCATCAAGCATCCTAATCATATATGCCTAATCATATAAATAACAACTGAAACACTGCTTCGAAATATACGAAACATGTTCGTGAAACATAAATGTTGCATACCCTTGTTTAGAGTGGTTTTGCCCTGATTATGCTTGCTAGGTTAGTAGAACTTGTTTGGTTATGATTGTGAATCATCTAGAATTGTTTAGCACAATTTTTAGAGCAAGATTTGTATTTAAATTATTGCCAAATTTTGCTTTTAAAAATAATTCTCCAAAATTAGGGTTTTGAGTTAAAATTGACTTTAATTTTAGAATTCAAAATCTATCAAGAATTTGGCTTTGGTCATAAAAGCAAAGTTGTAGAGAATTACATTCTAATCAATTTTCATTTTTGGTACATTTTCAAAAGATGTCATTTTCTTGCTCAAAATGATATTGAAAGCTGGTATTTAAAATTTCTTGAAAATATAAATTGAAAAAAGGCCTTTCTCATTTCGCGGGTCCCGCCGACTCGTTTCTGGCCCACGGCCGAAGCCATCCCAGCAAGCCTCCCGCTGCGCCGCGCGCCTCGCCTTGGCCCAGCCCAGCCCAGCGCCGCGCCTGGCCTGCCTTCGCGCTCGCCCGCTCGTTGACGCACCGCGCCGCGTCCCAACCAGCGGCAGAGGCACTGCCCGCCGCGTGGCGGCCATGCGCCGTCGACATCGCCGCGCGTCGCTGCCGGCCTACGTCTGCTCCCACATGCCAGCCTACATCTGCTGAAGCTGCTGCACTCGCCTTCACTCTCCCGCGCTGCCTCTCTTCTCCGCCCACGCCGAGCTCGCTCTCTCCCCGTCGCCGTAGCCACCACGCCATTCCCGCAGCCGCCGAGCGAATTCGCCGCCCCTCCTCCACCTCGGCCAGCAATCAAGCGCTAGCAGCTCCGCCTCGCTCTCTGGCACTTGGTGCTCATGATTGTGCCATCTGATTGAGCCCAGGTATCACGTTCTCGCGACTCGCCACCGTCGGCCATGGCGCCACCGTGCTCGGCCGCCATGGAACTCCCTCTTTCTTCCCTTCTCCACCCTGCCTAGCTACCTGCCCGCATTCGCCAGCTCCTCGAACCTCATGCACTCGCCCGCTTGCCTGACCCGGCAAATGGCCGCCGGCCCCTGACCAAGCTGCGCCGCCGTGAGGTCTTGGCGCCGGCGTGGCCTTCGCCTCGGCCGAGCTGGGCCAAGAGGCCATGGGCCGAAGCCCTACCAGGCCGCCTCTCTTTCCCTTCACTCGGGCCGCGTAGGCCGAGTGTGGCTGTGGGCCAGCTGATTCCCGCGGGCCGGCCCAGTAGCAATAGGATGATTCGTTTTCAATTTTTCTTTATTATTTGAAAGAGAAGTGATTTGGAAAATGTTTGGATACTCAAAATTTGCTCCAAATCTGTTGAAATAAATTTTGCTAGGTTCCCTTATCACTAGATCTACTTGGGAAAATTATTGCATGTCATTTTGAGATACTTTTCTATAAGACTTTATTTAATCATGTATATTGCTGATAACTTGAAAATGTGTAGAAAAAACCTATAAGCTTCAGAAAAATATGATTTCTAAGATTTTAACCTTCTTATGTATGTACTTACTAGGAAAAATATGTGTCATGCATGTGCTGTAGAAAAATTTGAGGTGTAGTTCAAGTACCTTTAATGGCTGATTTTTATTATTTTTGCTAGAGAGCAAACTTTGTATAAAACATGCATGTGATAATTTTTGTATAGTGATTGTATGCTATGAAGATCATAGGAAAAATACTAACTCTGTTGTTTGACACTTTCACAGTACAAAGTATTTTCATGTTCATAATCATGCCATAGCTTGTTATTTTTGTGTAGGCTAATCCACTCATTCAAATACCATGAAAATCTGATAGTAGACTACTTAGGGTAGTACTGTGCTATGGTAATTTTCTAAGATTTTTCTAAGCAATAAAATAGATGTTGCTACTCAAACCTATTATTAATTAGGGTTTAATCAAGTGTTGCTTTAAGTATGATTAAGAAATTCGTGAAGCTTTGGTGTATCTTTGAAGCATTTAATAAGATGTGTTGATTTAGCATAGTAGTAGTAGAAGAGATGCAGTAGATGACATGTGCTTGTAGTATATGTTCTTGGATGATGTTGACTACCTTGCATTCAAATATATATCCATTGTATTCATCTCATTCGATGCACCGATTGCATAAGCGCTTACGCAAATTGCATCATACAGGATCGCAAACCGAGAACCCAATCGTCATACCCAAGGAGCTCGAGGAGCAGCTTGAGGTGCAGCCGCAGGAAGTGCCCGAAGCCGATGAGGAGGACGTTGAGGACTTTCGGAGTGCCCCGATCACCGCCCGAGCTCCTTTGAGAGAGGAAGCCCCGGAGCATTTTCTCTCCCGGTTTGTAATTATTCATTAAATGCTTTACTTTAATTGATGCATTATGTTCAGGAGTTGTTTGCAACTGTTGCTGGCATAT
>NC_089594.1:28254777-28307317 GCF_019320115.1 Miscanthus floridulus
GGTGGCAGAGGAAGGGCGCGGGAGGAGGAAGAAGACTGCGAGGGAGGAGGGTGGCACGGGGAGAAAGGGTCATGCATTATCCTTGTCTATCTCAAAGACCCTGCATGCATGAGATCTTAAGAACAAACCACAGGAGGATAATCTCATCCCACGGATCAAGACTTACACCAATTAGTGACTAGACTTAACCTTAATCATTTTTTAATCAGACACAATGTAATGATAGTGGACTTAGGTTGTGCCACCATCATACTTTCTATGGATACTTAAATTACAGTCGACAATACATTATATTGTATCCCGATTCAACTCATATCTTAATTAATGTCGTCGCCGAGCGAGGGTCCAAGCGGTCGTGTGGGGCAGGTCACACCACCGCCGCAAGGTAATTCTAAACATTATGGATAATTTAACGAGTGATGTCATATCATTATATTGAACGAGAGCTGTTCCTATACATTGGTGATAGCCTAAGGGGCCATTTGGTGCCGCCAGGGCTGGTCCTAAGTTTCTGTGCACCTAGAAGGAAACTAAAATTTTAGACCCTTTTATATAAACATGATAATACTACTAAGTACTATTTATATATTGCTAGTATATATATATACACACATATATGGAATGTTACTATTCATATGAAATAATTTGTATATACATATTAAAATACCTAAAAAAATTCTTCTAACATTCCTCGATGCGAAATCATCAGGGATGATGTCAATATCAATCTCATCCAACAAACATTTCTCAATGCATAATGTTATCAATCTATTTAACCTCTCTTATGACATTGTATATCTCAAATAGTTCTTTAGTAATTTTAGTTTTGAGAAACAATTAGTAAATGCAATTTCAAATAATATCAATACGCTAGCCAAAAAAAAATCACAAAGATTAAACAATTATACACTACCTTAGGGAGTCAAGTGCCTGACACATTGAATATTTGAATACTCTAGCGTCAGTCGTACGTGGTTAGGAATGACAGAGATACGTGAGGCTGTGTTTAGTTCACGAAATTTGGTAATTTGACTACTGTAGCACTTTCGTTTTTATTTGGCAATTAGTGTTCAATCATGGACTAATTAGGCTCAAAACGTTCGTCTCGATTTTCAACCAAACAGTGCAATTAGTTTTTTTTCGTCTACATTTAATGCTCCATGCACGTATCGCAAGATTCAATGTGATGACTACTGTATCACTTTTTGGAAAACTTTTTGGGAACTAAATAGGCCCTGATTTGTTGGTTGCTGCTGCTTGCCTTCTGAAAGCATGGCTGCCTGGAATACGTCGTCGCCCTATGCGGATCACCGTGCAGACGTGCTCCGCCGGCGACTCGCTGCCTGGCGGCGGCGGTGCCTGCCGTGACTCGTGAGGAAGCCGATAAGTCAGAGGAGAGAGGAGACGAGTCGCGTGATCATGGAGATGTGGATACAGACATACTGTGTTGATTTATCTGTCGTATGTTTACTGGGCTCAAATGCTGAATATTAATACTAACCTATGTGTATCTGGGGAGGGCCCATCGGCTCCATGGACCTGGGACGGCAGCCCCTCTCGCCCCGCTGGGTGCCGCTTCCGATCGCTCCGACTCCAGCTCCCAAGGGACTGCAGCACAGTATAGTACTGTAGCACATGAAAAAATGTGTGAAAACAACCATGGCCGCGTTTAGTTCGGTAAACTTGGCGCCGCCTGATTTACTGTTAATTCCTGTAGTACACTGTAGCCTTTCGTTCGTATTTGGTAATAATTGTCCAATCGTTGACTAATTAGGCTCAAAACGTTCGTCTCGCAAAGTACAACCAAACTGTGTAATTAATTTTTGATTTCGTCAACATTTAGTACTCCATGCATGTACCGTAAGTTTGATGTGACGGAAAATCTTCTTTTTACATAGTGCCAAAATTTAGATTTTGGTGGAACTAAACATGGCATATAGAATGAAAGGAGTCACTGGGGGTCTATTCGGCATTTTTTTCAACTCCACGCCGTACGCTGGCTGTGTAGCATGGCTGAACACAATAGCCGAACAGGCCCTAGAGCTGCATATTGGACCTTCTTCCCCTCCGCTACAATACTTTCTACAGTAATATTCCCTCGGTTCCAAGTTTTGGAGAGCTAAAGCGTAACAAGTTTGACAAAAAAAAAAAAATAAAGAGAGCTATAAAGATTTATGACATCAAATAGTTATACTATAAAATATAATTAATAAAAAAATATAATAATATTTATTTTGTATTATAAATGTTATTATTTTTGAATCTGTCTATCCAACAACAGGTTGTTTTAGCCCCTCCTAACAACCATATTTTGTCCATACACTTACATTATCTTATTACTATATTTATAATGATTTTTTTGGTGTATCTTATTGGAGAGTGATGTAATTTGGGAATAACACAAATATATACAAGTTTTTTAAAAAAAATTATAATTTTTTTCTATGGATTCCCGACATCAGAAATATATGTCAAGTTGTTCACAAATGTCATCAAATTGTTCACAATTTTTAAAAAAAAACAAATTTTCGCAAAATCGCGGAGGAAGAGGCCGTGCCCGCGCAAGCGTCCAGGACGGCCGTGCCGGTGACGCCCGCGCCCGTTCCGGTGGGCAGCGGCGGAGGGAGCAGTAGCCGGTGGCCCGCCGGGGATTCTGCCCGTTCCGGGGACGGCCTCTCGCGCACCAAGGACGGCGGCGCCCGCGCCAGGGACGCCCGCCGGGGTTGCCCGTGCCCGAGCCCGCGCTAGGGACGCCCGCGCCCGCGTCGGGCCGGCAGCAGAGGAAGCCTGGGGGCGGCGGCCCGGGAACGAAGGAGCACGGAGATGAGAGCTGTGCAATGGAGGGAACGCACACGTATCGGGCGGCAGAGTGGGCCGGATGCGTCGGGTCGGATGGACAAAAATTCGGTTGATACAAGGCAAGAAAATAACCAGATGTTAAATAGCAATTCTATTACTTTATTACATAAATTGAATCAAACTTAAGATGTTTTTGACTCTCCTAGAAAATTAAAATAACTAATTTAGGACACGAGGAGCACTATTGTAAAGTTGCCGAAGCCAGCAGAAACTTCTTCAGACGAGCCATAACTGATGAATGCGCAAGCATACGTTGTACTCCGTACATATGTTATGCATGGTATTCGTACCTGTACCTACCGGCTACCGCGATATTCTTGGATTTTAGCCGGCGCGAACGCATATGTAGTAGGTGGCGACTGTCCTCATTTATCATCGAAAAAAACATCATACCTACCTCGCCTACCCCAGCTATTAGGTCCTGTAATGCATGGGAGCTTACATTTTTCACTGAGGTAATAATTAACTCCATACATATAGTCACAAAAAATTCTTTCCTAATAAATCGTGGCATATATATAATACTACTATCTGGGTAGTTTTAAGGGCGTCCCAAAACTAGAAAACCGAGTTGGTCAAGTAATTTATCTTAGTATTTTTAAGGGTAGTCCCAAAGCTAGAAAACAAAGATAGTTTCTATTACTATTGATTTACGTAGATTATGTTTTCAATAGATAGTTTCTATAAATAACTTTTTGCCCATTCACATGCATTTTGTCTCCATGATCTATCTATCTCACCTCTTCATGTCTTGATTTTCGTGTAGATATAGATTCTTCTATGAGAGCAAAGTATAATAATAGGTTATAAATAGGAGGCTGAATGCTGAGGTGAAGGAGAGAGAAGAAGTGGGTTGTAAGCTTACATCCGACTTATACATGAAAACCAAGAAACTTTGTGAGAGAGACATGTGGGCTATATAGTAATAGTGAAAAGGTAACTACTCTATAAGGGCACCCACAATAGTTATAGCTCCTTATTAGCTCTAAGCCAACTTCTCCAATAGTGCTAACTTTTAACACATAACTTTTAATATAGATAGTCTCACATGACACTCTCACGTAACTTTGAAATGTGTGTGAAAGCTTAGCTCTTGATCAAGAGCTAGCTTTTCTCTCCTATGAAAATATGATAAAATGCTTATAACTAGTTTAAAAGTTAATTGTTGGAGCTGCCCTAAGTGGCTGAGATATAGGCTGCAAAGATTATTATAGCCAGCCACCGGCGAGAAACCATGCATTTCCTCGTCCTCCTCTCTCTCTTAATTACAGTGTCACATCATATTTGCTTAGTTGGCAGGACGATTAATAAATATAGAAACCATCTAATTTCTTGGTTGGGAGTGCCCTAACCGTCCCTAGAATGGTATATGCATGGTGATGACTGACCGAAATTTACCGATAATAATCATGAACGAACTTCATGCACGGGTTAAATAAATAATCTCGATATCTTCCAAGTGACAGTGAAACGGAGGTGAAGGAGAGCTTAACATAAATATGGTCTAGAGAACAACGGGGATGAGCTTAATCTAATACTAATGGTCTATTAATTAATTGAATAATTAAGGAGCAGGGAGTTTATACTACTGGTTAATTAGCAGAATGACAAAATGTGTGCATGAAGCATGTTTTGGGTAACATGCATTCATATACTGGTTTCTAATTAAAAAAGAAAAGAAAATTTCTGATCGGCCGGTTCTTGATAAGGAAAGTACCGAAACGGTCCTAGTATCTAGATGCGTCAAGTGGATGATGTCCTCTTGTGACCTAACTGAGTATTATACTTAATTAAGGACGAGGCGTCATGGGGGTCGGTAGGCCTTCTAGAACACCCAAGAAATGATCGATAATGTATCGATCATGGGGCCACACACACGCATGCACGAGCAGCGCAACAACTGTGCAAGTCACATGCATTATTCCCTGTTAGGTTTTTATTGTACGCTAGCTTTCGCGTTAGGTGATATAGGAGTATATATACTACGTATCGATGCTGCCAATTAATAGCTAATTTGTCCTTGAATAAAAATTGGGACCTACGTGCGGTGACCTGATATAAAAATTGGGACCTACGTTTTTTCAGCTTATATTTAAACATAGTATTTTAAAATGTCCAATTTTATTAGATTGAAACATTTGACAACACAGATTTTAAAGCACAAATAAACAAAAAACAAAGAACGTAGGATCGATTGAAGCAATACGTATCTGTGCATATTGTCATATATATATATATATATATATATATATATATATATATATATATATATATATATATATATATATATATATATATATATAGGAGAGAGAGGTAGCACTACCGGAAACCGGCATTTTGCCGAGTGCCGGAAGCTTTGCCGAGTGTATTTTATTGGGCACTCGGCAAAGACGGCTTTGCCGAGTGTTTTTTCGGCACTCGGCAAAGATGACTTTGCCGAGTGTTTTTTTGGCACTCAGCAAAGATGTATTTTGCTGAGTCCCATTTTTCGGCACTCGGCAAAATGTGTCTTTACCGAGTGCCTTTTTTCTGGCACTCGGCAAAGATGTATTTTGTCGAGTGCCATTTTTTGGCACTCGGCAAAATACGTCTTTACCGAGTGCCTTTTTTTGGCACTCGGCAAAAAGGCATTTTGCCGAGTGCCATTTTTTGGTATTCGGCAAAATGCGTCTTTGCCGAGTGCCTTTTTTTTGCACTCGGCAAAGAGGTATTTTGCCGTGTGCATTTTTTTTTGGCCCTCGGCAAATTATGTTTTTAAAGCAATTTTTGAGGCCCGAAATGAATTCAAATGAAAAACTTTTCAACTTCAAAGTTGCATAACTTCTCAAGATCTACAAAGTTTATTTTGGTCATTTCTGCATTTGACAAAACGACAATAACGTTGTTCATAAAATCTACATCTCTCTCATATGTCTCATATTAGTTTCATGAAAGTAGAAGAGTGATATATAAGATTTATGAATAATGTTACTACCACTATGTCGGATGAACAAATGACCAAAATAAACTTTGTAGATCTTGAGAAGTTATGAAATTTTGTAGTTGGCAACATTTTGATTTGAAATCATCTTGTCATGCAAAAACGGCGTTTGAATTTGAAAATTTTAAAATTTGAATTTTTCAAAAGAGCTCGGATGGAAAAACTTACTAAACGAAAATTGTAGATCTCCAAAAGTTATGAAACTATATAGTTGACAACTTTTTGATTTGAAATCATCTTATCATGCAAAACTACGTTTGAATCTCTCAAATTTAAAATTCGAATTTTTCAAACAACCTTGGATGAAAAAACTTCCTAAATGAAAATTATAGATCTCGAAAAGTTATGAAACTTTATAGTTGACCACTTTTTGATTTGAATTCGTTTAGGGCCTCAAACAAGAAATTTACTCTCGATTTAGTATAATATATGAGGATAGATAACGGAATTTAGACACAAGTGACAGTGTAGTGCAGTGGTAGAGCAGCAGACACGCGAGAGAGAGGTCATGAGTTCGAATCCCACCGGCCGCGTTAGCCGCGAATTTTGCGCAAAAAATGCAGCGACTTCGATGGCCGGTGGCGCTGGACGGACGGGCGCTGGCTGGTGGCGGCCTTCCCCGAAAAAAAAATTTGCTATTATTTTTGGGTTTTTTCGCATTTTCATTTTGTCGAGTGTAAATCTTTGTCGAGTGCTTTTCCGGCACTCGGCAAAGGCTTTGCCGAGTGCCCGACAAAAAGCACTCGGCAAAGGCTTCTTTGCTGATTAATTCTTTGCCGAGTGCCCTTTGTCGAGTGCGGCACTCGGCAAAACCTTTGCCAAGTGTATTTCGGGCTTTGCCGAGTGTCGCAGACACTCGGCAAAGTGCCAGTTTCCCGTAGTGTAGCCATGTATTATTCAAAATAGCACTAGTACAGAAACGGGCTTTACTCCCGGTTGAGAAACCCCTTCAGTCCCGGTTTTTCAACCGGGAGCACGAATCCGGGACTAAAGGGTCCATCCTTTAGTCCCGGCTTCTCGCCCGGGACTAAAGGTGACCTTTAGTCCCGGTTGGTAAGACCAACCGGGACTAAAGAGGCCTCCCGGCCTGGCCACGTGGGGCGGCCCTTTAATCCCGGTTGGTATTACCAACCGGGACTAAAGGTTTTCTTTTTTTTTTTTTGTTTCTATTTTCAATTGATGATTTATTTTGGTTTTCGAATAGGTTTTTGAATACGCATTCTACGCTGCTAGTAATATACGTATTCTACACGTTTATAATATTCGAACATTTTGTACAAACTAAAGTATGAAACTAACGTATATATTACATGCATATACATATATTGTACGTTATTTTATGTACATATAATATGTATATATATATATATATATATATATATTACAAATAAAGCTTGCATTGTATATTCTATCATATCCTTGGGATAACAAATTCACTCCATCTGGTTTGGCTTCCATGTTTCGTTGACGTCATTGTAGAACTCGCCGGCGGGGTTGAGGACCTGGTCATTAAGAAATCCTGCTATGGTCTCTTGAATTGCTTTCAGTTGGTCACGTCGTATGACTTTTTCCTTCAACCATAGAGTCTTCAATAAAAGTTAAAGGAAAAGTATTAATATATATATATATATATATATGTGTTGGTCACGTGATTACTTATATATATGAGCAACAAAAGAAATTGTGAATATATGAATATATTTATATAACGTACTTTGAGGATCTCTTCAGGAGTTCTTTTTGCGTACGCCATGATGAACTCGCAAACATAGTATCCGCAGTAGTTGTTCCCCTGTTCTTGCCTCAGAACCCACTTTTACGAGAAAAAAGATTCGGTGAATTAAAAGCATGCATGGTGTTAATTGAATTATATATATATATAAATGTAGCTAGTACTTACTTTGTATGCGATTACATCCAGTGGCGCTTTGCAATGTTTAATGTGGTGTTACTCAATGAAACTTTTCCAAACACTGCGCCCAATAAAATAAAAAATTAATTTGGCCTTTAATAATTGTTGCAGTTAAGAGATCGGGGTATATATAGATGCTAGAGAGATCAAATTACCCTTGGATAATATCTATCATGTCTTGGTACTCTGTTTGCTCTTTTCTTAACGAGTCTAAGATGCTCAAGCGACTATTGGCCATATCGATGACCATCAATATCCAGTGATTGCTGCATATGTTTTTATACACAAATATGATCGACATTAACTAGAGTCAACATATATATATATATATATATATATATATATATATATATATATATATATATATATATATATATATATATGGGAGATAGCTTAGCTAGTAAGCAAATAATTGAACAAATGTCCATATGATCGACATTAATTATTTAACACTCACTTGAAGTTGTAGGGGAAGCGTATGTTCTTGTTTTGTTGGTTCACTAAGAACCTCATGAGATTTTTCTCGAGTTTAGCTTTTCATTGAGGCGGGGGGTTAGGGTGTTTGAATACGACATTTGGATCAATGAAACCAACATCATTATTCTTTCTCTTTCTGAGTTCTGTCATCTCATATCTGCATATATAAAAATATAGTGTGAGGATATATAATTTATATATATACATGTAGCTTTATATATATACACTTTAATAGTAGAAAATAATCACACTTATAGACAATAGCAGCTAATGAGACTTTTGTCGAGAGAGTCCAGGTGGCATAGTTGGTGTAATTGTACAAACTCGACATATATAATGTCATCGCCACGGAAGTAATGTTGGTTTCTAACTCTGACAGGAACAAAGGCCTCTCCCCGTTCACACACCGCGCATGTATCACTTGTTTAGCAGGTACATTTGCGTACCCAGTTCACCTAAGGCCTCAGGGTTGCATAGACTCTTTCTATGTTCAAATTTCTTCTAAGGATCCACTTTCAGAGCAGATGGTCCTTCAGCGAGCACTTGGGCAAGGTCCAAACCAGTTTCCTCGTAAAACCGAGCCAGCTCTTCAAAATCGACGTCTAAGTCTAAGTTCGAACCATATTCATTACGAAGGACAAGAGGGGGGACTGATTGTTGCGATTGTTGTCTGAGTTGTGCAACACCTTTCCCTGGTCTAGTCTTTTTCTGCGCCGCCTCAAATGACTTGGTGAGAGAGCGGTCGTAGTCTGATTTTGGTAGGGTCTTTTGAGATTCCCGCTTTTTCTGGTCCACCTTCTTTCTTAGAAGATCTGGAGGTAGGTAGAAGTACGGTTTCTCCAGGTTCTCCCTCGCTTCTCGTTGCTTTTTCACTTTTTTGAAGAAACTGTCCACATTTTTTTGTACTGCAACATTTAATTCCTTTTCACTTTTCTCGTAAGACAGTTTTTGGGGAATAACTGGATTAGATGTGGCTTTCTTCTTTGCTGGCTGGTGGGCCAATGGCTTCGTTTGCGGGGTGGACCTATTAGGAGCTGGCTTCTTCTTAGTCATCAAGGGAGGTGGGGAAGCCATTGGAGACCTCTTTGGAGGCGTTGGAGACCTCCTTGGAGGTGGCGGCGGTGGCGGCGTTGCCACCTGATTTCCCGGAGCACTATGATGATCTGGAGATTGGATAATTGGACTTAGATTGGTGGAGACCCTGCTGTGTGAGTACAAAAAAGAATAATTAGGTATAAGAAATTGTTATTTTTAATCATGCATGTCAATAGAAAATTAGTGAATTTTTTTTTGTTCACTTATGTCCGCACCTATTGTCTGGCAATTGAGGAAGCGGCGGTGGACTAGAGACCCCGAGAATAATGATGTAGCGCTTGCGCCATAGTATGAATGTCTTCTTTGCTTCTCCTAGAGTCTTCTCTCCATCACCTCCTAGAATGTCAAGAGCCAGATCACTAAAACCTTTGTTAACTCTATCCACTGAGACGCTAACATATCTGGGTGGTATTATTGCCCCATGGATTCTTGGTGTCTTGGTAGGATCTGGAGGAGAAAAAACACCGAGAGCCACCATGATTGTGGCATTCTCTTTTGGAATATGTAGCTCACATGATGTAAACGGTACAGTGATGTCATCCATAGGGGAACGTAGCATTGCGTCATCTTGATTTGGCAACTCCGTAGAAGCGTAGCTGCTTTTCAACTGATCAGGGAGGCTAATATTAATGTTGATTCCTGCATCTGATGCCTGCCTTTGGGGACTCATTGCTATTTGCACTTGCTTTATGATTTCGTCTTGCATTCTAGCTTGCATGTTTTTTTCACGCTCTTGTGCTTGAAGCAACTCCTCCCGTGACTCACGAACATATTCCTCCAACCTGCTGATCCGCGCTGCTTCCTCATCCTTCCTTCTCTGCCGGCTTTTGTAGGTATCTCTATCATTAGGGAAACCATGCTCCCAAGAAATGTTCTGTCCTAAACCTCTTGTTCGGCCACTGTGTTCAACAGTCCCGATGGCATATGTCAATTCATCCTTCTCTCTATTGGGCCTGAACGCACCAATAGCTTTAGCTTATAGAGCATAAGATAATCTTTGTGTTGCTCTTTCAAGTTTTGGGCCATGAACCAGCTTCCTGGTCTCTAGGTCCAGTCTTCCCCCATGAGCAAAAAACCAATTCTTCGCGCGTTTGGGCCAATTGAGTGATTCTGGTGTGATACCCTTGGCAAGAATGTCCGCTTCCATTTTTTCCCACTTGGGAATGGTAGTCGCGTAGCCACCAGATCCCATGCCATGGTGGTATACCTTCTGTCGGGCATTCTCTTGGTTCCTTCTGACCCGTTCCTCACCCTCTTTCGATGTCTTGTACTGTACAAAATCATTCTAGTAGGGCCTCAACTTCGCGAGCGGGCCCCTAGTATTGAAATTGGGCATTAGGTTCTTCTTGACGTATTTTGTGTATAGGGATTTCTTCCAAGTCTGAAATTATATGGCCATCTTCTTCATAGCCCACTTTCGAACTAGCTCCTTCAATTCATCATCGTTGATATCATCATAATCATCCGCTTGCAACGTAAAATGTTGAAGGATATCATCCCAAATTAAATTCTTATCAAGATCAGAGACAAAACTAACATGAGGCTCGTTGATCTTTTGCTTCCATTCACGGGCACTGATCAGAACTCTGTCCCTTACAAGGTACCCACAGTGTTGCACGAATTCCTTGCATGTGGACCAAGTGGTTCGCCTGTCTTGATATTGAATTCCGATATTATGTAGCGCCCCTCCAATGGCTTTTTCGGGCCTCGAATATTTTTCCTTTTAGCTGTTGTGGTCGTCGATCCAGAGGGCTACGTATAAAAAAAGAATAAATAAATATCATGTGTACACATAATAGATGATAGATATTCAAATATATATATACAATATTCAAATATATATATATACCTCGCCAATATTTTCTTGCACAATATTTTTTTGGTTTTCTTCAAGAGCCAGGTATTGACTCCCGTCATCTACATCCTGCTGGTCACCATCGGCAAATTGAGTGCCGGTGTTGATAATATTCATCATTTCTTCATCCATGTTGTCTCTCGGGGCAGCCATCTAGCTTTTACTCCACTAGATATATCTATAAAAAATAAAACATGTTTCAATAAATAACCATCCGTACTAGTTGACCTTGCTTACGTGATCATCTCGGCGAGCATTTCTCCACCGGACGGCACCGTACTTGACCAAGGAAGAGGTCCGATTCTACGAGGAAGGGAACATGGTCTTCCACGACCGTTGCCGCTCTCCCTCGTAGAATCAAAGCTCCTCCTTGACGTCCGTTACCGCTCGGCAGAGAACATGCTCGCCGAGATGAACATGGTCCGCAAATTCAACTAATACGGATTTTCTATAATTTTCTAACTATTTTCTAAGTTTTTTATTTCATGGAAAAATTAATTCTAAAAAATAAAAGGCATGATTTCTAAGTATTTCATTTCATGGAAAAAATAATTCTAAGTGACCTGCTCGATATCGGTGAGCTCGCGGGCGTTTAGGTTGTCGAGGATAGTAACATTTGTAACATTTATAGGTCTAAAGTTATCAGATATCCATCAAATTATAGCTCAAAAACATGTTTCAATAAATAACCATCCATACTAGTTGACCTTGCTTACGTGATCATCTCGGCGAGCATTTCTCCACCGGACGGCACCGTACTTGGCCAAGGAAGAGCTCCGATTCTACGAGGAAGGGAACACGGTCTTCCACGACCGTTGCCGCTCTCCCTCGTAGAATCAAAGCTCCTCCTTAATGTCCGTTACCACTTGGCAGAGAACATGCTCGCCGAACTGATCACGGTCCGTAAGTTCAACTAGTACGGATTTTCTACAATTTTCTAACTATTTTCTAAGTTTTTCATTTCATAAAAAGTTAAAATAAAATGTTTAGTCGCGGAGTCCATAGAAACGACCATATTTTGACCTAGCAACGCATTGTCAATTGTCATTGCGTTGCATTGCACCCCGGACCGCAGCAACGCAACGAAAACTGTCAGGCCGGCTGTTCGGGCTCCGATTCTACGAACGAAGTGCACAAGACAGCAACGCAACCGCAAGACCATGACCGGCAGAGCTGAACGATGATGGAAACGAGCCACACCGCTGTGCACCATAGCCGCGTGGAGTCGATCGGTAGCACAAGTTCTCCGCCGTCCCGCACATCGCGTTTTACAGAAACTCAAACACGCTCAAACATACAATGCTACAGACAGGCATATACAAGAGAAACTAATTACAAGGCTCGGCCGCCGTGCTCCGGTGAGGCAGCGCGCTCGGAGAAGGCTCGGGCGAGCTCTGGTGAGGTAGCGTGGGGAAGGCTCGGCACGCTCCGGTGAGCACGAGCGAGGTGGCGGCTGGGGACGAGGACCGCGCGTGCTCCAGCGAGGAAGAGCGAGGTGCGCTGGCTGGTCGGAGAAGAAGCGCGCTGGCCAGCCAGAGAAGAGGCGCGCTGACGAAGCGAGGGTAGGGTGGTTGCCTAGGAGCGGCGGCACTGCTGGATCGATCTGGTGGAGAAGATGAGGCGACGGCGTGGCGGAGACAGAGAGGAAGAGAACTACGGCGTGGTTTATAAAGGGATACCTTTAGTCCCGGTTGGAGCTACCAACCGGGACTAAAGACTCTTTAGTCCCGGGCTATTATTACAACCGGGACTAAAGGTCTGAGCTTTAGTCCCGGGTGTACCCACGACCCGGGAGTAAAGGGCATTTGGGCGGGCTGCGAAAACTGCAGCTCTTCCTTTAGTCCTGGGTGGTTGATCCACCCGGGAGTAAAGGGGGATCTGTCCCGGCTAGTGTATACACCCGGGACTAAAGCACCACCTTTAGTCCCGGGTGGTTGATCCACCCGGGAGTAAAGGGGGAGCTGCAGTTGGCTTTCTCCAATTACCATAAGTTTTTTCCTTTTTTATATATTTCTTTTATATAAATATGCAGAGAGTTATTAATTGCCTAATAAATAAAATATTATCCAAAAAAATTATAAAAAAAATTCTTGGACTTGGTTTTGCATTATTATACGCAACAAAAAATTGTAAACTAAACTCTTTTGTTTTACTGTATAAATATTTGACATAGTGTAAATATAATTACAATTTACACCATGCAAAAATATACTACTTAATTAAAATCATTAAAACTATTGTTTTTCGATAGTAAATTAGTTTTCACATCTTATTAACGTTCATCATTTGGTTTTTCCTCACACATTCTCCACGGGAAATCCATCGTCTAGCAGAAAATTCATTTGAACCGTAGAAAATATGAAAACACGACAATAAAATCTGAAGTCACAATTATTACATAATAGGTCTAATACATCACTATATATATCAAGCGGGCACAGTAGTGAACTTTTTCTTAACATATATCCCTTGGTTATGATCGTGCCGTAACCACGGAGTGTCCTCATCATTTAGCTGGATGCTTGGGTCTTTAGTCACTGTGAAGGGTGGAATTCGGTCATCCTTTTCATAATCTTCTGATATGTCTGACTTGTCTTCAATTCCGACGATGTTTCTTCTCTCTGAAAAAACTATGTGGCGCTTTGGCTCATTGATTGGGTCGTTGTTGTTTTTCCCTCTCTTCGGTTTTGTAGCCATGTCCTTGACATAGAACACCTGATTCACATCCTTGGCAAGGATGAACGGTTCTTCTTTGTACCCAATATTGTTGAGGTCCATGGTTGTCATTCCATACTGGTTGTCGACTGCTACCCCGCCTCCAGTCGCCTTTACCCATTGGCACTTGAACAAAGGTACCTTAAAAGTAGGTGCATAGTTTAGTTCCCATATCTCCTCTATGCGGCCATAATATGTTTGCTTATTTCTATTAGGGTCGGTGGCATCTATGCGGACACCACTGTTTTGGTTGGTGCTCCTTTTATCTTGGGCTACTATGTAAAATGTATTCCCATTTATCTCGTACCCTTTGTATGTGAGGATATGCCACGATGGCTGCCTAGCCAACAAATAAAGTTGCTCATCAATACTCTCATCACCCTGACATTCTTTTTGCAACCAGTCGCTGAAAGTTTCCATGTGCTGACGCGTAATCCAAGCTTCAGACTTCCCTTGAAACTCGGATCGGAGCAACTCTTTATGTGTCTCGATATACGGATCCACCAAAGAGGAGTTTTGCAGAACTGTGTAGTGTGCTTTATTAAAATAATTGTCCTGCATACCAATATATGGTTTCTTCCCTAGTGTCCCCTTTCCACTTAGTCTCCCCTCGTGTCGCGATTTAGGAACACCAATCGGGTCAAGGTCGGGAATAAAGGCAACACAAAACTCAATGACCTCCTCTGTTCCATAGCCCTTGGCGATGCTTCCTTCTGGTCGAGCACGGTTGTGAACATATTTCTTTAGGACTCCCATGAACCTCTCAAAGGGGAACATGTTGTGCAGGAACACAGGACCGAGAATGCTAATCTCCTTGACCAGGTGAACTAGGAGGTGTGTCATGATATTAAAGAAGGAAGGAGGGAACACCAACTCAAAGCTGACAAGACATTAAACCACATCATTCTGTAGTTTAGCTAGATCCATTGGATTGATTGCCTTCTGAGAAATTGCATTTAGGAATGCACATAGCTTCACGGTGGCTAGACGTACATTTGAAGGTAGAATTCCTCTTAATGCAATGGGAAGCAATTGTGTCATGAGCACGTGGCAGTTATGGGACTTTAAGTTTAGGAATTTCTTCTCTGGCACATTTATTATACCCTTTATATTCGAGGAGAATCCAGATGGTACCTTGATGCTTGCTAGGCATTCAAACATGCTTTCCTTCTCTTCTTTGCTAAGAGTGTAGCTGGCAGGACTTAAGTAATGGCGTCCATCATTTGTCTTCTCTGGATGTAGGTTGTCTCGTTCTTTCAAACACCGCAAGTCCTGTCGTGCTTCAAGTGTGTCCTTAGGCTTCCCATACACACCCATGAAGCCTAGCAGGTTCACACAAAGATTCTTCATCAGGTGCATCACGTCGATCGCCCTACGGACCTCTAGGACTTGCCAATAGGGTAGCTCCCAAAATATGGACTTCTTCTTCCACATGGGTGCGTGACCATCGGTGTCGTTCGGAACAGGTTCACTGCCATGTGCCTTTCCAAATACTACTTTCACATCCTTGACCATATTGAGTACATCCTCACCAGTTCGGTTGCCTGGCTTGGTCTGGTGGTCTGCCTTACCTTTAAAATGCTTGCCTTTCTTTCTTAGGGGGTGATTCATATGAAGAAATCGACAATGACCAAGGTACACGACCTTTCGACATTTTTTCAAGAATATACCTTTAATGTCATCGAAACAGTGTGTGCACGCATTATATCCCTTGTTTGATTGTGCTAAAAGATTACTTAGAGCAGGCCAATCATTGATTGTTACAAACAACAATGCCCGCAGGTAAAAGTGCTCCTGTTTGTGCTCATCCCACACACGTACCCCTGGTCTGTTCCACAAAAGTAGAAGTTCTTCAACTAGTGGCCTTAGGTACACATCGATGTCGTTGACAGGTTGCCTTGGGCCTTGGATGAGCACTGGCATCATAATAAACTTACGCTTCATGCATAACCAGGGAGGAAGGTTGTAGATACATAGAGTAACAGGCCAAGTGCTATGACTACTGCTCTGCTCCCCGAAAGGATTCATACCATCCGTACTTAAAGCAAACCTTAAGTTTCTTACGTCATTTGCAAACTCCGGGAATTCTCTATCGATTGCTCTCCACTGGGATCTATCAGCAGGGTGTCTCAACATATTATCTACCTTACGGTCTTCTTTGTGCCATCGCAACAACTTTGCATGGTCTTTGTTTCTGAACAGCCGTTTCAAGCGTGGTATTATAGGAGCATACCACATAATCTTGGCAGGGATTTTCTTCATGGGACGTTCGCCCTCAACATCACCAGGGTCATCTCGCCTGATCTTATACTGCGATGCATGACATACCGGGCATGCATCTAACTTCTCGTACTCCTCGCCACGGTAGAGGATGCAGTCATTAGGACATGCATGTATCTTCTGGATTTCTAATCCCAAAGGGCAAACTACCTGTTTTGCTTTGTACTTAGTGGCGGGCAGTTCGTTATCCTTCGGAAGCATCTTCTTTTGGATTTTCAGTAACTCCCCAAATCCCTTGTCAGATACACCATTCTTTGCCTTCAATTGCAGCAATTCTAGTGTGGTACCCAACTTTTTCTGCCCCGCATTACAAGTTGGGTATAGCAATTTCTTGTGATCCTCTAGCATGCGCTCGAACTTGATCTTCTCCTTTTCATTTTCGCATTCTCTTTGTGCGTCACGAATGGCCTGACCAAGATCATCAGCGGGCTCATCTTCTGCCCCTACCTCTTCTTCAGCTTCCCCCATTGCAGTATCATTGAAGGCCCCATATTCAGCAATAATGTCATCATCGTCCCATTGTTCTTCTTCACCTTCTTCCATTACAACCCCGGTTTCTCTGTGCTTCGTCCAACAAATATAGTTTGGCATGAAACCCGACTTCAACAAGTGTGAATGAAGACTCCTTGAGCTAGCATATTCCTTCAAATTCTTACATATGACACATGGGCAGCACATGAAACCATCGCGTTTGTTTGCCTCGGCCACACGTAAGAAAGAATGCACGCCCTCAATGAACTCTTGGGAGCGGCGATCAGCATTGTACATCCAATACCGTCTCATCTGCATTACATGACATACATACCATATTAAAACCTAGAACATAATTAGTTAATTATACAACATGCATGCCACCACACAAGGTATTAATTTATGAAAGTCTCGCTACAATGTAGACAATCCCAACTGTCACTAAAAAAACTAAAGCTAAAATGCACTTCAGCAGCATAAGGATTTCGCGACCAATCCCAACTAAAACAGACAGATCATGCGTTTGTTCAACATCTATGGGCTTCTTCCGCAGGATCACTGCCTCATCAGCCGCCGTAACCGCCTGTGCAAGAGAGTTTTGCACGTGTTCAACATACTCTTCCTCCCAGTACTAGCCTGAACATCTAGTGCCATCCCACTGAAATTAAAACAAAAAATTAGAACTTTAATCACAATCATCATGAAAATAAGTATAAATTAACCATAATCATCAAATGCGACAAAATAACTCACATTGCGATCCGGACACTTGTAGAAGATACGGCCCTTGTTGGGACACTCCTTCCTCACCCGGTACTCCATCATAATCTTCTCCTCACACTTGCCGCATGCAATGAGAGGAAGGTCCGGCCTCAGTCACTTTGTAACCCGATGAGAGGCTGAGGACCCGGAAGCAGTTGCCATCTACTCTCTATACTCATTTTTAATATAATATAAATTTCTCATTTTATAAACAAATAAAATTAAAAAAACTCTAAAATTCTCTATATCTCTAAAGCATGAAGTGGGCTATGCATGCTAGAAATGAAAGCTCAATACTAGTTTTGAATAACTACTTTAACCTTCCTTCATCCAAATATGCAAACTTTAAAGTGATTTTGAGCTTAAATGGCTTACAAATAAAAAAAAATCTACCATAAAAAAACCACATATATCTAGTCCACAAAATGAAATAAGCTACTGATGAAACATGAGAGTATAAAGTTGGTAACCTTTAGAACCGAAGAATCGATGGAGGAATGGAAGAAATCTTGTGATCACCGGTGATGAGGAAGAAGAGAGGCCGGCGATGAAGCAAGAAGAGCTCGAAGTGGCTCGGGCTCGGGGAGGAACAAGGGGTATATAGGAGGGGAGCTTTAGTCCGGTTGTAGACAGAAACCGGGACTAAATGTCCCTTTCTAGTCCCGGACGGAGCCTCCAGCCGGGAGTAGACTTTTACTCCCGGTTGGAGGTACAAACCAGGAGTAAAAGTGAACCTTTAGTCTCGGTTGATAGCTCCAACCGGGACTAAAGGTCCCCTTCAGCAAAAGCCTGGCGCAATAGCTGTTGGGCAGGGACCTTTAGTCCCGGTTGGAGCTACCAACCGGGACTAAAGGTTTCTCTAGTCCCGGCCGCGAAAAATACCAGGACTATAGCCAAATTTCGAAGTGGATCAAATGTCGTTTCTCTAGTAGTGTAGGGCTCTCACCAGCAGTTGTGGTTGTTCGTGCTGATGGTATCTTGTGGTTTGTTGACTAGCTACGATGTATGTGATGCGGTGGTTGTTGATTGTGCATGCGATAATATGCATGCACGTGAGCTTCACGCCAGCACGACGCCATATGCAGCATGCATGATGTCAATTTAGATCACCATATTTTGACACAGAATGAAGGAAAAATAACATTTTTGGCTTAATTTGCCAAAAGTCATAGTTGGATTCCCAAACCAACTAGGCTGGTTTCTCTATAGGTCGCCCGGCAAGGCTGATAGCGGGCCTGAGGAAACCGGCCAAGCTGGTTTTAGGATTTGGCTAAGACAGAGTCTGGTCTGAGTTCAACTCAGTTTTGGCTCATGTTTTGACGTGAAAAACTTGCAAATTACATCTTGGATATGTTTCCTACTAGGATAAGACCATCTTCCTCTATATATATCAGAGAATCATGGCTGATTGAGAGATCAACATCCAATCGCTAGAAAAACACATATACTACCCTTTTTACCCTAACTTTTTCAACCCTTTTGTTTGTTCGACGTGTCTCTTGATGACATTGGGCAGCGTTTTAGGTGGCCTTGCCGACCCTAGGACAATCTCAGTGTGCATGTCTCTGACAGGTCTTCTCGGGAGGTGTTCTCGAGCTTTTTAGACAAAGAACGGGCTTTAAATCGGCTCTACTTGCTATAGTCGGTCTTTCTGACTTCAGAGTTTACTTGCAGTGTGATAGGTCGTGTGTGACCTTGGACGTGCTAGCCCTTTGCTAGTGTGTGATCCAATTCGGCATCAATAATAATATATGCCTACTGCTTGTGACACTTGAATTCCTCTCTAGCTATGAACGAGCAGCTCACACATGCACACTTTGAGATGCATTATAGCATTCAAATTTTCTCTCAAAATACTTGACCTTTCTTACTTTTTAATGCACATTTCTCTTTTCTCTATACACCTTTCTCTTTTTCAATACATATCTATGTCTACTCCTTGAAGGGTATTTCGGTCTTTTGGCTTCAGCGGCTTTGATTTCCATGATAAATTCTAAGGTCGGTCTCAATGAGAGTACGTTTTCAAAGGAATTTCAGTCTCATTTACTATGACATATTAGCAAATTTGCTGAGTGGAGGAGTATATCTCTTTCAATTCACTTTCTGTTACCTACACCCCTCTTTGGCATTCAGTGATGCTACGCATGCATACGGCAGTGCACACTTCATGTGTTGACCCGGCGTGTCAACAGATAGCAAGAGATGAGATGGTTGGCCGAAAAGGAAGACGGCTCTTTTTCATTCTCCAAGCACACAGTACTACAGTGATTGATTGCTTCCTTTTAATTTCTTTTCTGTCATTTCTGAATGCTGTTCTTCTCGTCTCGAGGAGCTTTAGGAACATATATATGTCAGTTTCGATGTCATGCACATTTTTATAACGAATCTATAGCTAGCATTCAAATTCTAATTTTCCAGTCGATGTAAAGATTTAAAAGTTTGATCTTAATTAAGACAAAGCTAGATAGTAGACTAATATTCACGATCTGAGAGAGTGTATAAAGACTTTATTTGACACCATTTATACATATAGAAACACTCACAGGTGTGCTTCCAATCGTGGATCGACCATTTCTCATATTACTCCAATATATGTTTCTGTGACTTTCATATACGTGATGTCATCATCGAGAGAATGCCAATACAGGTTCTCAAAATAGACAAACTTTCGATTTGAAAAACTCAAAGCTAAGGCCCCAAAATTTACAAAATGCAACGTACAGTACAGATACACACAGATAATTATATGGTGCTATATATATCTTGAAAATTAAAAGACACCAATAATGAGTCAAAGGTTTAACTGTTTTATACTGATCTGTGTGAGGGTTCTCCCTGATGGATTACTACGTGCGACTGTGTGTGAGGGTCGTCGCAGCAAGAAGCACAGTAGTGAGTATGTAGTGAGAATAGTCCCGCAGAAACGTCGCAGTAGAGGGTTACCGATCGGCACCACCTTGCCTACCACCTGTCTGCATGACATCTAGGGTTCATCGGTTGTGGTAGATCCAGTACCAGGACCAGGAGATAATAAGCATTTTGTTGGCCTTGCAGTTGCATCATACTCCAGCCAAACACTTGAGAGAGTAGCTAGAGCAGTGAATCCAGTGATAACAATTGCTGTTGTTCGTTTCGCTGAAATTTAGTTTAGACTGATACTTAAGCTGATTTGTTGTGAGAGGAAACACCGTTCGTTCCCTGAAAAAGTACGGCCGTAATAGTGCTCATATCCCTCCATTTTCCACTTACCATACCATTACTATTTCTGATGCAACTGCAGATAGCATAACGGCACCATCCAATCCAACAATGCGAGGCGCTGTGCAGTACTTTTTTTCTGCAGCCCGGGTTTAACGCCTCTGTTACCAGTTACAACTACACGCATTTGTGAACTGCCTGTGGCACCCATGAAAACATCCTGGCGTGGTAGTTGCACTGATGACCGCATTCAACACGCCAAGCCTAGTACTACTCCTTCTATTGTACTCCACGCAATGGTACTCCCTGCAACTGCTGCAGTTACCTACCAGGTGGTCTCATCTGACAAAGATCAGTCAAGTTGTTATCCGGGCCTTATTTAAATTTAGGGAGTAAAGTTTTTAGATGTTACATTGGGTGTTACATGGGATGTCGCATGGGGTGTTCGATATTAATAAAAAAATAAATTACAGAATCCGTCAGTAAACCACGAGACGAATTTATTAAGTCTAATTAATCCATCATTAGCACATGTGTTACTGTAGCACCACGTTGTCAAATCATGGACTACTTAGGCTTAAAAGATTCATCTCGCAAAGCAGTCACAATTAGTTATTTTTTCGTCTATATTTAATACTCCATGCATATGTCCACACATTCGATATGATAGGGTATAAACTTTTGGGGAGGAACTAAACAAGGCCATAACACTAGTACTACCTTTCAAAATTCAATATCTGTCTTTCCAAATCCAGCAAATTCTAGGTATATGTGTATATGTGTTGGTGTTTCGAACCGTCGGCTAGTAAATTTGTATCTACGCGTCTGGCCCGGATGGTGTGCTCGGAGGACACAATGATTTATACTGGTTCGGACGGAATGTCCCTACGTCCAGTCTGCTACTGCTCGTGTTACCGGCATTAGTTTGTAGTAGGGGTTACAAACGGGCGGGAGAGGGAGAAGGTTCCAAGTCTCTGGTGAAAAGATCGAACATAATTGAGTCTTGTTAAGCTCGTTCAGCCGTGTGCTCGTCCCTTTCATGGGGCGTCCTGCTTTCCCGTTTTTAGGTGAAGGAGAAGGTGCAAGTTACAGAGAGAGAAAGAGAGAGAAAAGGAGAAAAGCGAGGGAGCAGAAGGCCTCCAGGGCCGCGGCGTCCTTCATCTCTTTTATGCGGGTCCTGCCGATCTTGTAGATGATGACGGGGACGGCTCCATGTCGTGACCCTGTTCATCACTGGTGCTATATGCAGGTGTCGCTAGCTGGTCGCGGCGTTCCACTCCGTTCCGGCGGGCGGCGTGGTCAACAGGTACTTCTGTCAGAAGTCATACAGGGATTAGGCAGCATAGCGCCGGCACGCCCGACACTGTTGGCAACGTGTGCCCCCAGGTATGGTACGTCGTGTCCATGTGTAGATAAATTTCTTGTAACTTAAAATGACTAATAAAAATGTTAAACAAAAGTTGATTCAATAGTTCATGTATATCAAGTAGGGTTTAAAACTAATTTTTATTAAGCGAAAATACTATCGAACATGTGTGTGATACTTAAATAAAGTTTGAAGTACAAACTTTATAGATGACAGTAAAATACTTGCTGTTGAAAAATGATATTACTAGCTAGTATTTCTACTAGCCTAGAAATTCCAAATTAAAATCAAGTTCAGCTCAAAAACTTAGAAAATTCCCAAGTCTGTCAACAACTAGACATTGCTATGTTTAGCAAATTATTTTAAGAGATTGGGATAAAGGATGGTGTGGTGTTATGGCTGCGATTTGGTAGTCTCATATGCCATCTTGAGCATGGTGAAGATGGTTTGGCTCCTGAAGCTACCATTTAGTTGTTTTGGACGCTTTAAAATTCATGCACGACTCGGTCTCGAGCTGGTTGGCCGCGTGGGTGCGATCACCACGCTCGGGCGCTCGGCATCGCCACGTTAGTCGCGCGTGTGCGCGCTACTGCGCGTGGTCTGCCATGGCTGCCTCTGGCCTAGCTGTAGCCCGACTGCCGCCGGCCTCGCTGCGTAGAGCTGCTGCCGCCCGCCTCGTGCCACGACGAAGCCACTACCGGCGCTATCACCAAGCCATCGCATTCGCGCATTGCTGCCTTGCCGTGTTGCTGACCCGCCTCACACCGCGACGCTACCGCTGCCATCGCATCGTCATTGTGTCCACGCCTGTCTGCTGTACCCTCTATGCCGTTGCCGGCCCAGTTCGAGGCCACCACTGCCGCGTGCTTGTGGTCATGCTCGCCGTCGCCTTGTCATTTAAGACACTATGACTACGCAAGCCTTGCCGGTCGGGGACGCACACGCTTGTCCGTAGCGTTTGTGCGCGTGCCTCCACATTCACGCCGACCGCATCCCACCAAGGTGAGGACGAGTCGAGCCCACCTACCGTGCCCTGTCTCTCTCTTTCTCCCCCCTGCAGTCGCCATGAGCTGCGCCATCCAATTTACCCAGTAAGCGATCACCTCCATTCAATTCATCGCATCCATGGCTTCACCATCAAGTCCTCTCGCTACACGACCCTACCCAACCTTGAACCGTGCCCGACCAAGCCCTAATTAGGAGTTTCTTCTGTTGCCATGCCCATAAGGCCGCGTCTTGCCGTGGTTGTGGGTAGCCCTCCTACCACCCCTCCCGAGCCAACTCACTTACACCACTAGCTTCACTTGCCTCCCTGTCCACCCTGTGTGCCTTAGCCAAACCGCTAATGCTTCCCCGTCATCACTGACGTGACCGTGCCGCCTCGGTGCGCTGCCGCACAGCTCGCCTGCACGTGGCCAGCCCTCCTCCACCATCCTTCACCCCAACCGTTACCTCGGCTAGGTCCACGGTAGTCTACTGATGCTCCCTCGCTAGCCAGTAAGGTTCTTAGGTGCTCTAGATCACCGGGGTAGCTACGCTGCCGTAGTGGATGATCGCGTGTCGCTGCAACTCGCTCCAGCGCGTCCTACCACCCCTTGATGCCACTTAGCGTAGCCGCTCGGGTCAGAGATGGTGATCGACCTGTTAGGTGGGCCCATGTAGGTCCCAGGTGGCCGGCGTAGGCGCTCAGTGCCGCTGCTCGCCGCACCGCCATGCACTGAGTTGCCTGGGGGTGTGCGTGGGTGAATTAGGGAAAAATCAGGGGGTTAAGTGAGAAGGTTTGAGAGAGGGGGAAATAGTGTTAGGACTTATTTGTAATTCGGAAGAAGTTCGAGGTCTCTTTTGCAAAGTCGTCTCCGCGTGGACGCTGCATGCTGGTCGCGCAGTGGGCCGCGCGGGAGAATTCATTTTTCTTTTTCATAAGGAATTAGAAATAGTTTTCTAATTTAATTTTTGAGCTGATCTTTGGTAAATCATATAAAATTATGTTAGGCGTCCAAAAATGGTGAAACAAATTTTGTTAGGTTACTAAAATTGTGCTCTATCTGTTAGTGTATTTAGTTCATATATGTACATGTTGATACCAGGAGCTATTAAATCATTTGAAAATATTTAGTATTGTTAGGTTAAATATTGTAGGAATTTTTGTGATAAATTGGTGATAGCTTTAGTCCTAAAATTTTATGGTAGCTTCGTTGTATTATTATGTGCTCACATTAATTTTTGTAGGTTTAGAATAGACTAATCATTAGGGTAGTTAAATGCTCTTTTTTTCAAATATGCATTAAATCATTAGTAGGAATAAAGATACATCCTTCATTTGTAAAGCTAGGTGTTTGTTAGTTGAACCCATCACTTTGCTTGGTAAAGATGATAGTTAGCTTAGTATCTTAGTCATTAGAGCTAGCTTAGTAGCTTAGTATGCGTATTCTTATTTTAAGAGTTGTTGTTGCATAAATGCCAATTGTTTCATCATCATCGCATGCATGTAGAGAACGAGTTGGCGAAGATCGTGACTACCAGCGATCACGAGTTCGAGGAGATCATCAAGGAGTACGAGGAGGAGATTCTCGTGCAGGAGGAGGTCCCAGAGCCGCTACTGACTGACTCAGCTGACACCGCACCTGCCCAAGGCAAGCCCCGATGTATAACCCTTATTTTTTATAATCACTGAATATATATATGTGATGTGCATTTACATTACAGGAATTTTATGAAAACCACATGCATAGATATAACTATCCTATGAGTCCTACTAGTATAGGTTCGAGTAGCTGCTATGCTTAGGCTTTTGGTAGCATGAGTAAGCTGACATTACTCACAATAGGTGATTATAATTACTCTCATGATAAAATAATGAAAGGTGAAGGTCTAAGCACCATATTGAGACCGGGTCTCAAGTGTGGGGGCTTAGAGTTCAAGTTTGGACAGGGACCTGGACCCCGTGATAGGAGTAGAATGGGTTGGTCTTGTTTGTGTCTGGGGCACAAACGGGGCGTGTGTTTCAGGGTACCCAGCTGGGATACATTGGTTCACGAATTGCCGTTTTCGTGAGACGGTATGACTAGGCTATGGTCTAGCACCATAGTATGAACTGGAAGATGAAAGATGGCAAAATGGTTCTGATTGTTCAACCCTTGCTTGAAAGTAGAACATGTGCTTACTTAGAATGGTTAGCTAATGAAGTAATCACGACTACTAATAAAACTTGATCTTAAAGACGTACTCCTAGTAATGCTTTTCGCAAACAAAAAGAAAACAACAAACCCATATTGCCTATCATATTTCTTGGAGTCGGAAAACTATTCCCACTAGTCGGGTAAGTCTTGCGAGTACATTGTGTACTCAGGGTTTATTTTACCCCTGTTGCAGGTGTAGCTTGAGGAGTAGCTCTTGTGTGGAGGATTCTTCTGGTGGGCACAGACGGATCCTTGTATCATTTCCGTTAGAAGTTTATTTCCATTCCGCTGTTTAATTACCGCACTCTGAACTCTAGTATTGTAATAAAAAAATTCAAGAACTCTTGTTGTATGAAATGGACTGTGTTGTAAGCTCGTACTCATTACTGGATCCTGGCGGTAAAACGTAGATTGTTTTGAGTTCTCCCTTGGGGTGGGCTCGACGGAACTGTCCGATGTAGCTAACTTTTGGGGTGCTTAGTATCTAGTGGAAGACGAGCGCCTCTGAAAGCGTGTTATTTTAGGCAGTTCTGCCATAGCCCGTGCCCTAGGGGTCGAGCGAGACGGAGCCCGCGCCCTCAGGGTCGAGCAAGACCTTAAATACATCTTGGACCATCCAGGAAATTTAACGTTCGTGGTCGTTAACTTCCTTCCTTTGGGTATCCCTAATATCAATACCCGACAGTAGCCCCTGAGCCTGTGGAGGAGTAGAAGACTCCTTTGGAGGCTTTTTCAGGTGAGAGGACTCTGAGGGCCTCGGTCTGCCTTTGTAGCCAGTGGGGTGTCTTGGTAGGGTTATGATTCCCTTCTGTCATGATTGGACTCCTTGGGAACATGTAGCTGCAGGATTTGGGGGGCCAGAAAAGATTTCTCTTGATTCCGATCCCTCCCTAGGATCCGATCATTCCGCCATCGTCATGTGACTACGTATTCGGTCTCCTTATGAGTCTAACTTCCCTCAAGCCACCGAGCATAGCAGGGGTCCGATCGAGGGGTCAGCTCATCTTTTGATCGTCCTCCCTCAAATGCTTTTTCGATAAAACAGAGGGGCTGAGCCGTGCCATGTTTTCCTCGATGGACGAATCATGGTGCTCGATGAGCTGTTAACGGGCTAGTATGAGTGGGGCCCGGCTTTCCATTCGCGGAGGCCAGCATGGGTCAACTGGTGACCGACTCTAGATTCTTGGCAGCCAATCCATATAGTTCTTGGGTCCATTCAATCGGTCCCAAGGGCTCGCTGCCTTTCTTTGAGGAAAAACCATGGACTATGAACCGACCAAGACTCGAACATGGGCCAGGATGCCTACGGTGCTCGTGCGCCCAAGTACTGGCCGCTAGCGGGCCCATCCCTTTCCACCCCTCAATCTAAAGGCGCCCCGGAGCTGTTGTGAACCCATTGGTGGGCCTACCTTTGAACTCATATGCCTGAATGGGATGTGGGAGCGTTTTTAGCTCCATATCCCTCCTTACCTATGGCAGTTCTCGGCCCATCTGTCGGGTGAACTGTCATTCGACACGTCCTTAGAGGGGGCAGCCAGAGGTAGCGTGCACACGATCTTTTGACACATGACTTATCTACCAAGATAGAGGATGAAATCATCCCCCCGAAAAATTAGTTAGTTAGATAAACGAAGTTGTGGTCTTGTAATAAATGAACAAGTTTTAGTTCTTTTGTGTTATAAAAAGGTTACTGCATTCTGACCCTTTTTCGTTGTTAAAGCTACAAAGCTTAAGGCGTGGGCGAAAGAACCCTGATCACGCTGGTGAGCAAAAACGCCATAGCCGCTGGGGCGTAGGTTCCTTGTAGTCCAACCAACTTTACTCAGTGTTCGTTTCCACAGCTCTCGCTTTTAGATCTTAACGTGAGAAGGGGTCGAGCACAGCGATTGTTTCTGAATAGGTATGCTCTTATCAGCCCTCGAGTGAGGCCCAACCCCATACCGTTGCTGGGGTCTGGTGTCACTAAGGATCGAGGATGAGATAGCGAAAAATAAAGTATTTTTGTATTTCAGAAACACCATTCTTAGTTTTCATGGGTACATGCTTGTGCTAAGGGTAAAAAGGACGTAGCTGCTCGATGTTCCATGCATTGACAGAGACCTTGCCGTTGATGGTCTTGAGCTTGTAGGTGCCAGGTCGGAGCACTTCTACGACGACGTATGGTCCCTCCCACGGCGGAGAGAGCTTGTGATGGTTTTTGTTGCTCTGGACGAGGCGGAGTACCAAGTCCCCGACGTTGAAGGCCCGACCCCGCACCCGATGGCTGTGGTACCGGCGCAACGCCTGCTGGTACTTAGTCGAGTGGAGGAGGGCCACGTCGTGTGCCTCATCGAGCTGATCCATGGCATCCTCGAGGGATGCCTCGGCTCCCTGCTCATTGTATGCCCTAACCCTCGGCGCTCCATAGTCGAGGTCGATCGAGAGAATAATCTCGGAACCATAGACCATGATGAAGGGTGTGTAGCCGGTGGCCCGGCTAGGGGCCGTCCTTAGGCTCCAGAGCACCGCAGGGAGCTCCACGACGCATCGTCCGCCAAACTTGTTCAACCGGTTGAAGATCCTAGAATCGGAGGAACTTTTTCCCAGTGAACTGCGTGCCGTTGTTCGTGATAATGGAGTTTGGAACTCCAAAGCGATGGACGATGTCAAGGAAGAACATCACGACTTGCTCGGATTGATCATGGAGATTGGCCGAGCCTCTATCCTCTTTGTAAACTTGTCTACAACGACAAGCAAGTGCGTATAGCCCTCGGGCGCTCTCTTGAGAGGTCCGACCATATCGAGCCCCCAGACCACGAATGGCCACATCATGGGAATTGTTTGGAGTGCTTGGGCCGGCAGGTGGGTCTGCCGAGAGTAGTATTGACATCTTTCGCAGGTGCGCATAATCTGTTCAGCATCGGCTACTGCGATCGGCCAGTAGAAGCCCTATCGGAACGCATTTCCGACCAGGGTCTTAGGTGAGGTATGGTGCCCGCAGACCCCACCGTGGATATCTCTCAGCAACTGCTTTCCTTGTTCGATGGAGATACAGCGCTGCAGGATCCCGGTGTAGCTTCACTTGTAGAGTTCCTCCTTATTGGAGCCACCGGACAGGAACCGCTTCATGAGGGCGTAGTCTTTGTATAGGTGCTTGACGGTTAGGCATGGCCCTTCGAGCAGCTTCTCGAAGTGGTCTGAGGTACCATCGGCGGGCATCTAACCCCCCTTACGGTCGACAGTGGCCACAAGCGAGCCATCGCGCCGCTGCTTGTTCTTCTTCTTGTTGGGACGGTTGGTGGCATCTTCGCCGGCATCCTTGTCCCGCTTCGCCTTGCCCTTGGGACGATCGAAAATCGCTCCGCCCGCCTCCTTACCCGAGACGTGGTTGGTGGCGATGTCGAGGAGCTCCTTGGTGGTTCGCGGGCCCTTGCGTGCTAACTTGTGAACCATACCATTACTATTTCTGATGCAACTGCAGATAGCAGAACGGCACCATCCAATCCAACAATGCGAGGCGCTGTGCAGTAATTTTTTTCTGCAGCTCGGGTTTGACGCCTCTGTTACCAGTTACAACTACACGCATTTGTGAACTGCCTGTGGCACCCATGAAAACATCCTGGCGTGGTAGTTGCACTGATGAGCGCATTCAACACGCCAAGCCTAGTACTACTCCTTCTACTGTACTCCACGCAATGGTACTCCCTGCAACTGCTGCAGTTACCTACCAGATGGTCTCATCCGACAAAGATCAGTCAAGTTGTTATCCAGGCCTTTAAATTTAGGGTGTAAAGTTTTTAGGTGTTACGTCGAGTATTATATGGGATGTTACATGGGGTGTTAAGATACTAGTAAAAAAAACAAATTACAGAATCCATCAGTAAATCACGAGCCGAATTTATTAAGTCTAATTAATCAATCATTAGCATATGTGTTACTGTAACACCATATTGTCAAATCATGGACTACTTAGGCTTAAAAGATTCGTCTCGCAAAGTAGTCGTAATTTGTGAAATTAGTTATTTTTTAGTCTATATTTAATACTCCATGCATGTGTCTAAATATTCGATAGAATAGAGTATAAACTTTTGAGGAGGAACTAAACAAGGCCATAACACTAGTACTACCTCTCAAAATTCAATATCTATCTTCCCAAATCCAGCAAATTCCAGGTATATGTGTTTCGAATCACCGGCAAGTAAATTTGTATCGACGCGTCTGGCTCGGATGGTGTGTTCGAAGGGCACAAAGATTTATACTGGTTCGGGCGGAATGTCTCTACGTCTAGCCTGCTGTTGCTCGTATTACCGATACTAATTTGTAGTAGGGGTTACAAACAAGCGAGAAAATGAGAGGGTCCCAAGTCTCTCAATCCAACGATGCGAGGCGCTGTGCAGTAATTTTTTTCTGCAGCCCGGGTTTGATGCTTCTGTTACCAGTTACAACTACACGCATTTGTGAACTGCCTGTGGCACCCATGAAAACATCCTGGCGTGGTAGTTGCACTGATGAGCGCATTCAACACGCCAAGCCTAGTACTACTCCTTCTATTGTACTCTACGCAATGGTACTCCCTGCAACTGCTGCAGTTACCTACCAGATGGTCTCATCTGACAAAGATCAGTCAGGTTGTTATCCGCCTTGTTTAAAATTAAGGCGTAAAGTTTTTAGGTGTTACATCCGGTATTACATGTGGTGTCGCATAGAGTATTTGGATACTGATAAAAAAAACAAATTACAGAATCCGTCAGTAAACCACGTGGCGAATTTATTAAGTCTAATTAATCAATCATTAGCACATGTGCTACTGTAGCACCACATTGTCAAATCATGGACTACTTAGACTTAAAAGATTCGTCTCGCAAAGTAGTCGCAATTTGTGCAATTAGTTATTTTTTAGTCTATATTTAATACTCCATGCATGTGTCCAAACATTCGATAGGATATGGTATAAACTTTTGGGGAGGAACTAAACAAGGCCATAACACTAGTACTACTTCTCAAAATTCAATATCTATCTTCCCAAATCCAGCAAATTCCAGGTATATGTGTATATGTGTCGGTGTTTCGAACCACTGGCCAGTAAATTTGTATCTACGCGTCTGGCTCAGATGGTGTGCTCAGAGGGCACAAGGATTTATACTGGTTCGGGTGGAATGTCCCTACGTCCAGCCTGCTGCTGCTCGTGTTACCGGCACTAGTTTGTAGTAGAGGTTACAAACGAGCGAGAAAGGGAGAAGGTCCCAAGTCTCTGGTGAAAAGATCGAGTGGAGTTGAGTCTTGTTGAGCTCGTTCAGCTGTGTGCTCGTCCCTCTCATGGGGCGTTCTACTTCCCCTTTTATAGGTGAAGGGGAAGGCGTAGGTTACAGAGATAGAAAGAGAGAGAAAAGGAGAAAAGCGAGGGAGAAGAAGGCCTCTAGGGTCGCAACGTCCTTCATCTCCTTTATGCGGGTCCCACCGATCCTGTAGATGATGATGGGGACGGCTCCACGTCGTGGCCCTTTTCATCACTGGCACTATACGCAGGTGTCGCCAGCCGATCGCGGCGCTCCACTCCATTTCGGCGGGCGGCGTGGTCAACAGGTACTTCTGTCAGAAGCCATACGTGGATTAGGCAGCACAGCGTCGGTACGCCCGACACTGTTGACGACGTGAGCCTCCAGGTATGGTACGTCGTGTCCACGAGTCACGTCAAGACGTGCCCACCTCCCTTCCGGTGTCATAAGTTTGACCCTGGGGTCGTACTCTTAGACCCGTAGTGGTTGGAGGCGGTATGGATCCCCGTCGGGCGAGACAGTACCCGCGCCCGAGGGTTCTGGCGAAACGGATCCTGCATCCGAGGGGTCTGGCGAGACGAAGCCCGTGCCCTCGAGGTCGGGTGAGACGGAGCCCGCGCCCAAGGGGTCTGGCGAGACGGGGCCCGTGTAACACCATCGGTGTTACACCCTAAATCATTTACTAAAACATGTCATGAGCATCATGTTTATGTTTTAATGCATGTGATAGAATGTGTAGATAAATTTCTTGTAACTTAAAATGACTAATAAAAATGTTAAACGAAAGTTGATTCAATAGTTCATGTATATCAAGTAGGGTTTAAAACTAATTTTTATTAAGCAAAAATACTATAGAACATGTGTGTGATACTTAAATAAAGTTTGAAGTACAAACTTTGTAGATGACAGTGAAATACTTGCTGTTGAAAAATAGTATTACTAGCTAGTATTTCTACTAGCCTAGAAATTGCAAATTGAAATCAAGTTCAGCTCAAAAATTTAGAAAATTCCCAAGTCTATCAACAGCTAGACATTGCTATGTTTAACAAATTATTTTAAGAGATTTGGTTAAAGGACGGTGTGGTGTTATGGCTCGATTTGGTAGTCTCATATGCCATCTTGAGCATGGTGAAGATGGTTTGGCTCCTGAAGCTACCGTTTAGTTGTTTTGGACGCTTTAAAATGCGTGCACGACTCGGTCTCGGGCTGGTTGGACGCGTGGGCGTGATCACCATGCTTAGGCGCTCGGCGTCGCCGCATTGGTCGCGCGTGCGCACGCTACCGCGTGCGGCCTGCCGTGGCTGCCTCTGGCCCGACTGCCGCTAGCCCCGCCGCGTAGAGCTGCTGCCGCTCGTCTCGAGCCACGACAAAGCCACTACCAGCACTATCACCTCGCCGTCGGTCCGTGCATTGCTGCCTTGCCGTGTTGCCTATGGCAGAACCGCCTAATCTAATGCGTCCTAGGAGTATTTGTCTTCCATTAGACACTAAGTACTCAAGGGAGAACACCAAATTATGCAGTTCCGTCGGGCACACCCTAAGGGAGAACTCGAAAATCCATATTTTTCCATCAGGATCACAAATGAGAGAATAAAGCTTACATCATTCTTAACCATTTCTTACATCTCTTCCATGTAACATCAGAGTATAATATTTATCATTTATAATAGCAGAATATGAACATGTGATCAGAGTTATGAACAATTTAAGTTAACAACGGAATATAAACATGTGATCAGAATTACAGCGGAAATAAATATCTAGTCATGACATGATGAAGCATTGATATGTAAACTATGACAGTAGGTTATAAAACTTCCATTTATAAAAACATTTAGGGAGAGTTATAAATAAAAATTTTGATCGCAGCATAAAGGAAATCCTCTCTGAGCCCACCAGGAGGAATCCACACACAAAGGTTAGCTCTAGCATCCACCTATTACCTACAACAGGGGGAAATAAAACCCTAAGTACTCAATTGTACTCAGCAAGACTTACCCGATAGGAGAAAAGAAAAGACTCCAAGGATATGCAAGGCTATCTGGCTTGTGGGTTTACTGCATCTGTAGGAGCATTACTAAACGTGCATCCTTATATTCAATTTTATTAGCAGTCAACATTAGTTCATTAACCAACCATTCTATGTAAGCACCTATGCTACTTTCAAGCAGGTGGTAAGCAATAAGAATCATTTTACAATCTTTCATCTTCCAGTTCTTACTACGTTGCTAGACTATAGACAAGTCATACCGACACGGTGGTGATGCATGAAACAATGAGCCCAGCTGGGTACCCCAAAATACACGCCCCGCTTGTACCCTAGTCACAAGCAGGACCAACCCACTACCCTCCTATCACAGGGCCCTGGTCCCCATCGAAGCCCCCGCCCCTGAGTCCTAGACTCAGTGCAGTGCAAGGACCTCCACCCAAAAACCACCCTAGCAGTCGGTCTGGAAAGAGCCAGAACCCATGAAAAGAGAGTAACAAGTCTTCCCTACGCCCATACCCAAGTATGTGCTCGGGATAATAAGTCTGTGACCTACCTAGAACCCAATGCAATGCCCGGTCCTTAACCGACACAGACAAGGAAAAAGTGTAACCAAGCTATGCCCTGTTGGCCACCGGACACAACCTCTTACACCCACCAATACCCATACCATATCCCTACCCGGTTGAAAGCTCTAGTTTGGTTTTGGTGAATTGATGAAACCCTAAGTGCTAACCTAGTTCATCAAGTGATTATGAGATAGGTAGCACATTCCAAGTGGTGAATCAAATGAAGATCATAACATGATGATGGCGATGCCATAGTGATGATCAAGTGCTTGGACTTGAAAAGAAGAAAGAGAAAAAACAAAAGGCTCAAGGCAAAGGTATAAATGGTAGGAGCCATTTTGTTTCGGTGATCAAGACACTTAGCGAGTGTGATCACATTTAGGTTTGAAAGCCGTACTATTAAGAGGGGTGAAACTTGTATCGAAATGCAGTTATCAAAGTGCCACTAGATGCTCTAACTCATTGTATATGCATTTAGGATCTAGTGGAGTGTTAACACCCTTGAAAATGTTTGTGAAAATATGCTAACACATGTGCACAAGGTGATACACTTGGTGGTTGGCACATTTGAGCAAGGGTGAAGGAGATAGAGTTGAAAAGGAGTTAGCCACGCTGGTTACGCAGTGACCGAATGCTGGGGTCCTACATCCGGTCAGTGGAAGCAGCGAAGACGCTGGCGTCGGTTTTCGACCAGACGCTGGGTCACTTAGCGACCGGACGCTGATGGGGTGCGTCTGGTCCTACTGATGTGGCAGCACATAGTGAAGACGGTGACTAACCGGACGCTGGGTGAGTCCGGTCAAGGGTGACCGGACACGTCCGATCGTGAGTTTTTGCCTCTGGAACCTTACTGAAAATGACCGGACACTGGTGTTGGTGCATCTAGTCACTTTGAGCAGCGCGTCCGGTCACTACTTAAATGTATAGATGACCATTGAGATCAGGCAATCAGTGTTTGTAGCCGATGACATGTGGCAAGCATCGGGCGACCGGACGCTGTGGTCCTGCGTCCGGTCGATATGACCGGAGCGTTCGGTCACCCCGTGTTTTGCCCAGTGAAGGGGTACAATGGTTCTATTTCATGGGGGCTTCTATTTAAGCCCCATGGCCGGCTCAAGCTCACTCTCTTGGCCATTTGCATTGACATAGCAACCTTGTGAGCTTAGCCAAAGCCCTCCCACTCATCTCCATCATAGATTTAACATCTTTGTGAGATTGGGAGAGAATCTAAGTGCATTGCTTGAGTGTTTGCACCTAGAGGCACTTGGTGTTTGTGTCTCCCTGCGTGATTCGCTTGTTACTCTTGGTGGTTGCCGCCACCTAGATGGCTTGGAGCAGCGAGGATCATCGAGCAGAGGTTGGTGATTGTCTCCGGCTCTGATCATGGTGATTGTGAGGGGTTCTTGACCTTTCCCCGGTGGAGAGCCAAAAGGTACTCTAGTGAATTGCTCATGGCTTGTGTGATCCTCATCTTGTGTTGGTTGTGCGGCACCCTATTGAGGGTTTGGAGTGTGATGCCAATTAGCGCATGAACCTCCAAGTGAGTGAATTGCCACAACGAGGACTAGCTTGCCGGCAAGCAAGTGAACCTTGGCAAAAATCATTGTGTCATCATTTGATTCTGAGGTGATTGGTCTTCATTGGTATTCATTCTTGTGATTGATTGGTTCCTTCCTCAACATGGCGGTATAACCATCTTGCTCACTCTCTTTACATTACCGCAAACTAGTTTTTAAACTCTTTAGTGTAGCTAGTTGTGAGAGCTTGTTAGTTTAGTTAGTGTGGCTCTTTAGTTAGCTTTTGAGAGCGCACTAACTTAGTGTAGTGACATTGCTATTATGTGGATCGAAACTATATAAACTAGAATTGTGGTAGGTGGCTTGCAATTTTAGTAGGCTAGCGCAATATTTACTTCACCTCATATTTGTCTAACCGGTTTGCTAAGTGTTGTTGTAGAAATTTTTAATAGGCTATTCACCCCCCCTCCAGCCATTAGGACCTTTCAAGTGGTATCAGAGCTGAGGTCACCGTGATTTGAGGCTTAACAACCTTCGGTGTTAAAATGGCTTAAATCAACAACACCAAGAAGCCACCCCAATTTGATGGCATAAATTATCCATATTGGAAATCAAAGATGAGCACACATATCAAGTCAATCAATAGAAGAGTGTGGAAGGTGGTAGAAACCAAAATTGAGATTGATGATCCGGAGAATCCCACCGTGGCCGAAGAAGTGCTTCTCCAAAACAATGACATTGCCTAAATGCCATTCATGATGCAATTGATGAGAAGAACATTTGAGCAAATCAAGAATATTGAGATGGCTCATGAGGCTTGGAAGAAGTTGGAAGAATCTTTTGAGGGCACTCAAGCCATGAAGGGTGCAAATGCATACATTCTCAAAGTGAAGTTTGCAAGCTTCAAGATGAAGGAGGATGAGAGTGTGCCGGAGATGTTTCATAGGCTTCAAGTGCTTGTCAATGATCTCAAAGCACTTGGAGAAGAGGTGAAGGACAAGGACTTCTCCCACAAGTTCTTGAGATGTTTGCCTTCAATCTCCTTCAAGATTTGGCACATTGGTCACTATTCTAGTGAGGAGTGGTTTGGACACCATGACACCAAACCAAGTGTTGGGAGATATAATGACCAATGATACATATAGAGATGATGATGAGAAGGAAGAAAAGAAGGAGAAGAAAGATGAGAAGAAAAATGAGAAGAAGAAGAGCGTGGCATTCAAGGCCACATCATCCAAGGGTAAGGCAAAGCAAGATACATCAAGTGAAGATGATGGCTCATGGGATGATGATGATGCTGAGAAGATGGCTCTCTTTGTCAAGAGATTTGGCAAGTTCATGATGAAGAAGGGCTATCGTGCTAGAAGAAAGAAGTCTTCATCCAAGAACAAGGAAGAGTCAAGAAGGTTCTTCAATTGTGGAAGCAAAGATCATCTTGTTGCTCAATGCCCATACAATAGCAACAAAGATGATGACAAGAAGAACAAGAAGAAGGACAAGAAGGAAAAGAAAGAGAAGAATGACAAGATGTCCTTCAAGAAGAAGAAGGGTGGTTCATATGTGGTCACTTGGGATAGTGATGCTTCCTCAAGTGATGATGATGATAGTGATGATGACAAGACCACCAAGAAGAAAGCACTTGCAAGCATTGCTATCAATGAGAAGCCTTCTCTCTTCGACACTCCATCATGCTTCATGGCTAAGGCCACTAAGGTACAAATTTGTGATGATGGAAGTGATGAGGAACATGAAAATGAAAATGATAGTGATAGAAATGATTATGAACCTACTAAGGATGAAGTATTTGACATGCTAGAAGATGCTAAAGAACACTTTGGCATTAAGAGAAGGGAATGCAAAAGCTTGCGTAAGGATAAGCTTTGTAGCTCTTGTCAAGCCGGCAAACAAGTTGGAAACACCCATCCTAAGAAAAGCATGATGAGCACTAGTAAAGCATTTGAGTTATTGCACATGGATTTGTTTGGGCCAACTCAATACACTAGCATTGGTGGTAACAAATATGGCTTTGTGATAGTGGATGATTATACTAGATACACATGTGTATTCTTTCTAGTGGATAAAAGTGATGTGTTTGCAGCATTCAAATCATTTGTCAAGGGCATTCACAATGAGTTTGAAACAACCATCAAGAGAGTTAGAAGTGACAATGGTAGTGAGTTCAAGAACACTAGAATTGATGAGTTGTGTCATGAATTTGGAATTAGACATCAATTCTCGGCCAAATACACTCCACAATCAAATGACCTTGTTGAGAGGAAGAATAGAACACTCATTGATATGGCAAGGTCTATGCTTGGTGAGTACAATGTGAGTCAATCCTTTTGGGTCGAAGCTATCAACACGACTTGCTATTGTAGCAACCGTCTCTATTGTCACCCATTAAAAGAGAAGACATCATATGAGCTCTTGAATGGTAGAAAGCCCACCATTACATATTTTCGGGTCTTTGGTTGCAAATGCTATATCTTAAATAAAAGCACTAGATTGGGCAAATTTGACAAGTGTGATGAAGGATTCCTACTTGGATACTCAACAACTAGCAAAGCATATAGAGTTTGGAATTTGGATAGTGGTACTCTTGAGGAAGTTCGTGATGTTGAATTTGATGAAACTAAGGGTTCACAAGAAGAGAATGAGAACTTGGAAGATGTTAGAGGCATTCAACTTTCAAATTCCATGAAGAACATGGATGCTGGTGAATTGAGGTCTAGGCAAGTAAATGATGATGAAGATGATCAAATGAGAGTGCTCTCTAACTCAAATGTGCAAGATGATACAAATCAAGCTAGTACAAGTGGATCTCATGACAATGAACAAGATCAAGTGGCTAGCACATCATCTCAACCCAATGATCAAGCAAGTGCAAGCAATCAAGTTCCAATCCTCCAACCAACCAATATTGCAAGGGATCATCCGTTGGACACTATAATTGGTGATATTTCTAGAGGTGTACAAACAAGATCAATATTGGCTTTATTTTGTGAACATTTCTCATTTGTGTCATCCATTGAACCAAAGAAGATAGATGAAGCATTGAAGGATGTTGATTGGGTGAATGCTATGCATGAAGAATTGAATTACTTCACAAGAAATCAAGTATGGGAATTAGTAGAGAGACCAAAGGGGCACAATGTGATTGGAACCAAATGGGTCTTTAGAAACAAGTAAGATCAAGATTGAATAGTAGTAAGGAACAAAGCAAGATTGGTAGCACAAGGATATACACAAGTAAGATCAAGATTGAATAGTAGTAAGGAACAAAGCAAGATTGGTAGCACAAGGATATACACAAGTTGAAGGTCTTGACTTTGGAGAAACATATGCCCCGGTTGCTAGATTGGAAGCAATTAGAATTTTGCTAGCCTATGCTTGTGCCCACAACATCAAGCTCTATCAAATGGATGTTAAGAGTGCATTTCTCAATGGTTACATCAATGAAGAAGTATAGGTTGAGCAACCTCCCGGTTTTGAAGATGACAAGAAGCCCGACCATGTGTACAAGTTGAAGAAGGCATTGTATGGCTTGAAGCAAGCACCTAGAGCATGGTATGAGAGATTGAGGGACTTCCTACTCTCTAAAGGGTTCATGATGGGCAAGGTTGACACCACTCTTTTCATCAAGAAGATTGGAAAATATTTATTTGTGTTGCAAATCTATGTTGATGACATCATATTTGGATCAACCAATCAAGACTTTTTTGATGAGTTTGGAAAGATGATGGCTAATGAGTTTGAAATGTCCATGATTGGAGAGTTAAGTTACTTCCTTGGTCTTCAAATCAAGCAATTGAAGAATGGTACATTTGTGAGTCAAGGCAAGTATATCAAGGACATGATCAAGAAGTTTGGTATGAGTGACAGCAAAGCTATTAGTACACCAATGGGAACAAATGGCAACTTGGATAGTGATGCAAGTGGCAACATGGTGGATCAAAAATTGTATCGGTCTATGATTGGAAGCCTACTCTATGTGACCGCATCAAGGTTGGATGTCATGTTTAGTGTATGCATGTGTTTAAGATTTCAAGCCTCACCAAGAGAAAGTCATTTTAAGGCCACAAAAAGAATATTGAGGTATTTGGAGCATACACCAAATGTTGGTTTGTGGTATCCCAAAGGAGCAAAGTTTGAGCTAGTTGGTTACTCCAACTCAGATTATGCGGGATGCAAGGTTGAAAGAAAGAGCACCTCAGGCACATGTCAATTGTTGGGAAGATCACTTGTTTCATGGTCATCAAAGAAGCAAAATAGTGTTGCATTATCAACCGCCGAAGCGAATACATATCCACCGGTAGTTGTTGTGCACAAATACTTTGGATGAAGGCTACTTTGAATGATTTTGGAATCAAGTTCAAGAAAGTGCCATTGCTATGTGACAATGAGAGTGCAATCAAGTTGACCAACAATCCGGTTCAACATGCAAGAACAAAGCACATTGATGTCCGCTACCATTTCATTAGAGATCACCAACAAAAAGGAGACATTTGTATTGAGAGTGTGGGCACCGAAGATCAACTTGCTGATATATTCACCAAGCCATTGGATGAGAAAAGGTTTTGCAAGCTAAGGAATGAGTTGAACATATTGGATTTCTCAAATATGTGTTGATGCACCCCCCACTCATATGACATGCCTCTCCTTCGAGCAATCCAAGGTAAAAGTTGATTAGCATGGCATACATCCTTGCTAAGGACATGTTTAGTGCATCTAGTCATCTCTCACATTTAATAGGCCCATTCATGAAAATCAAATGAATTTGATGATTGTATGGCACCACTATTGCTCATGCGCGTACACGAAGGCTGGGCGACGGCGGCACAGCCACGTCGGGTGCTTGGCTCGACAGAAGCAAGCAGAGACAAGACAGAGGCAGACAGTAGTGGTAGAGAAGACAAGCAGAGACCGAGAAAGAGAAAAAGTAGGGCAAAGGCAGTACGTGGCAACAGTAATTCAGGAAGGTATAATGAACAGCCGAGGGCGAGCGGGGCAAGGTAGTTGAGGTGAGCGGCTGAGATCCCTCGCTACAGGTGCCGGTTCACGAACAGAGCACCAACGACATGGTCAATGCGTTCTAGCGAATTTCGATCCATTTTTATTTGCATGAGCATCGTAACTTCTAACGTAACCATGACCTGCACCGCGTCCTAGTATACACCTAGCTACAACCGATCATGTGAAAACATAATTGTAGTGCTTAACCATTTTCGCTAGAAATCAAATGCTAAAATGGCATTATCTACTATCATTTCCGACATAGAGAAAATAATAACTTAGCTAGAACTAACAACCTTTAGCGCTTTTGCCATAATTTTAATATGCCTCATAGAAACAAAACATCTAGGAACTAATTAACCCATTGTTCAATATATTTCGCCAAAATGACACTTTAAACATAAGTTAAATTTTTTTAAAATCCGAGAAAATCATTTCGGTAAAACCTCTTAGATCTAAATCTAGGTGCTAAGTGAGCTTGTAACACCAGAGGTGTTACAACCGACCCCCCTAAAAAGAATATTGTCCCGAGATTTGGAGCAAGAATCAGAAGAGGGGAAAACACGATTACATTTCGTAGATATGAGATTACACGAAAGATTACACGACCTCGAATACTAAACCACACGGGGATTCAGAGATACATGGTTAAGAGCAACCTAATACAACCGAGGCTTAATCCATAAGTCGAGATAGACGAGGACAATGGAGAAACAACAAGAAGATGATTATCCAAAACATGGCGTAGGTCCAACAGATCTAGAAACAGGATACTGAGAAAGTCAAACATCGTGAATCCCTAAGACCGAACCAACCAATGGTAGACTTGAACTTCTTCGAAAACCAGATCCTTCTTCTCAGATTACGCCCTCACCTCCGACTGACGAACCTAGTTCCTTGGATGATGACTAGATCTCGTAGCTCTGCTTCGAACGCGAGGGGAATGGGGATGAAGAAGAAGAGCAAGGTCCAAGGGCATCTTATAGTGGCGAATGGAGGTGGAACGCAACACATCGGAAGTGGAGATGGCGTGGATGGGATACACAGATGAGTCATGCTATGGGGATAAACTCGACCATGGTGCACTGCCTATGCAAGCGAGCGGAGGGGAAATAAAGGAGGGAAGATAAGAGGGTCCACTCAACAAGGCTGGCGTGCGGGCGACCGTGTCCCCAAAAGAAGAAAGAAGGGGGGGGGTCCGGTACGGGGATGGGGGTGCGGGGTAGAGAGTCGACCGGATACGGGGGAAAGAGAACGCACAGTGCACGAGGAAGGCGAGTGTGGCACGATGCCGCGGCCACGTGAGAATGGGGTGCTAATGGGCTCGACACAGATGGCATTCATAGGGCACACAGCAAAATAACCCAGCATGCGTAGCGCGGTCAAACTAAACACAGGACTTGGGACATGATGTCCACTCAGGCTTTTACAATCCCCCATGGCTAACTTTCCTTACTACTCCTCTTTTTCTTTCCCATCCTTGACCACATCTGTCTTTCTTGTAAACTAAGACCATGTCATGCGTTCTTCCTCCAAATCCACCTCCTCTTGTTTACTCTGAGAGAACACTATTTCATCGACCCGTTATGGATTTCCCGTTTGAACACCCGAATATTTCCAAGAAAAATATTTGTAGCAAAAGTGGTATGGCGGTGTAACTTGGTAAAGGTACTTGGTCAACAACCTTGATACTAGCGCATGCCGAGCAGCGTCACCATGTGGCAGTTGTTCCACAGGGAGCCCTCAATTTCGTTGCGACACCATAAGCTATTAACTAGGCAACTACTACCAACTTACACGCAATGAAGGCCGTGGGGTCATAGACCACAGAATAAGAAGAGTATTGCAAGGGAAGATTCAAACAACAAGGGTTCCTTTCGCAACAAGGGACAAGGAATTCAAATCCAACAATGGATTTTGATCTAAGGAGATTCAAGTGTTCTGCTGGGACATCCACAATTAGTCGATACAGTGTCCTATGTCATCCAATCATGGCTGGTCTGCTGGCATCTGAATGGTAACTTCTCTTGTAACCTACTTAACATCGCCCTTGAAAACTCTAAGCACGTCTAACAAAACTTAAGGTAGATGAACGCAATAACATAGCAAAATAACAAAATGCATATTCCAAACATCATTAGGATGGTGCAGCATATAGACACTAATGCTCCCATTTATGACACATGCTACACCTTCCCTACTGGCAGATGATCTCAACAACTACGGACGAAAAACAACAGAAAGATTACAATACTGAAGAACAGCGATGAAAGGTACTACCAACTACGGTACACCTTCCCAAGGCAACTAACCTACTCTGGACCACGCATCTTCATTCTCGGGCTCGGCGGATTCTTCTACCGCCCTGGCTATGGATCTACCTCCTCTCTTGGCAGTGGCTGAGTGAGAGGAATCATGGGTTCTACTTCTAACACTTCCGAGGGTGGAGGTGCTGGCAGCACTGCAACACTAGTTCTCCTTCTTTCTGGCGGGTGGACAAGGATCCCCTCCAAGATCGAGGAATCCTACCTTTCAGCAGCCAGCGTCCTCCACTTGGCCCTGGTGATAAGGCAGGCCTCACCCAGCTGATGGACATGCCAATCTTCAGCCTCCTTTAGAGCTTCCGACATGGCAGTCTCCCGACTCTCAGCGGCTGCAGCACTGGCATGCGCTTCGGCAAGTTACACTTGGAGCATCCTAGAGAAGATCTCGACTTCCTTGGCTTGATGGAGGCACTTCCACAACTCTGAGGCTTGCTGGTCATACTGCTCATCTAGAGCAAGCAGGTATGTGGTCAAGTGCACCACGGTTGGACTGTCTTCTTGTGCATCCCACCGTTACAAAGCCTCCATGTGAACCCTCCATGCCCATCAATTCTTTTCCAAAGGTGGAAAGAACCTCATGGGGGTATGAGCAATGGATTCCTCATAGATCTAGCAAAGGTACCGCAAGGCTTTGCGGGCCACAACTTGGTAGGTGTCCACGAAGCGAAATCTAGTTGCAGTCACATTCTAGGCTTCAGTGATGTCGAGGAACTCTTCACTCTTCCCAATGCAGATGGTAACCTCACACCGCTCAATGTCGTGCTTCTCATACTCATGGCCCTCATACTCAGGATGATCTTTGACTCCAAGCTTTTGTAGGGTAGCATGCAGGAATCTAGGAAAATCCTCAATGTTTAGGCAGTAACTACTAACCTAGGCTCCTGCCATTCCTGGTGATGGTTGCAAAGGACTGAGCGAAAAGCTTGCTCAAAAGAAAAACTAGATGAGATAAAGTGCGCCGAGTGGTGATACCAATGGCTAAGCTAGGCCTTGCTTATAATGGCAGAGCGGTCAGTGGTCCTAGCGTAGTCCACCAGGGTTCCTGCATGGGATCACTACGAATGAATCGACCAAAATTTTCACGCATTCGAGGCGAGTAATGTCCGAGGCCATTACTAACTAGTACAACTACAGGGCAGGTGTCCGACAAGAGTGCAAAAAAGAGTATGAGGAGACATGGGTCACGACCGGCGTGAACCACAGGTGAACACGGAGCATGAAGCCACAGTGCAGAAATAACTCTGAACAGGAACGAGTCAGTCATGCACAATACAACACGCATGACACCTATGGATGGCGTATTTGCAAGCAATATGGGCACTACAATGCACAAATAGGATATGCATGAATGCACATCCTATACGTCCTTTCACTGTTGCCAACATATAGGGCAACTGTTCTCAGATTTTTGGCACATCATTCTCTCCCTGTAGCTAGTCGATACTATCAGACTATGCTTGGGGTCGGTGTACCTACAGAAAATTGATTAAGCCTACCTAAGTCAGCAGAGTGTCATCTATCCTGGATACATAACCATACTAATAGGGCTACTTATATAACTTCGCATAAAGACATCCTATTCTTTGAAAAGAATTTGTTGTCAAATTTTATTTTAGAAAATGTTTTCGAAGCTTTATTTTCTCATTTAGGCTCTGATACCACCTGTGTCAAAACCACCTAATCTAATGCCTCCCATGAGTACTTGTCTTCCATTAGACACTAAGTACTCAAGGGAGAACACCAAATTACGCAGTTCTATCGGGCACACCCCAAGGGAGAACCCGAAAATCCACATTTTCCATCAGGATCACAAATGAGAGAATAAAGCTTACATCATTCTTAACCATTTCTTACATCACTTTCCATGTAACATCAGAGTATAATATTTATCATTTATAATAGTGGAATATGAACATGTGATCAGAGTTATGAACAATTTAAGTTAACGGAATATAAACATGTGATCAGAATTACAACAGAAATAAATATCTATTCATGACATGATGAAGCATTGATATGTAAACTATGACGACAGATTATAAAACTTCCATTTATAAAAACATTTAAGGAGAGTTATAAATAAAAATTATGATCGCAGCATAAAGGAAATCCTCTGTGAGCCCACCAGGAGGAATCCACACACAAAGGTCAGCTCTAGCATCCACCTATCACCTGCAACAGGTGGAAATAAAATCCTAAGTACTCAATTGTACTCAGCAAGACTTACCCGATAGGGGGAAAGAAAAAGACTCCAAGCATATGCAAGGCTATCTGGCTTGTGGGTTTATTGCATCTACAGGAGCATTACTAAACGTGCATCCTTATATTCAATTTTATTAGCAGTCAACATTAGTTCATTAACCAACCATTCTATGTAAGCACTTGTGCTACTTTCAAGCAGGTGGTAAGCAATCAGAACCATTTTACCATCTTTCATCTTCTAGTTCTTACTACGTTGCTAGACTGTAGAGAAGTTGTACCGACACAACGGCAATTTGCGAATCGATGAGCCCAGCTGGGTACCCCGCAACACACGCCCCGCTTGTACCCTAGGCACAAGTAGGACCAACCCACTACCCTCCTATCATGGGGCCCAGGTCCTCGTCCAAACTGGGACTCCAATCCCCCGCCTCTAAGTCTTGGACTTAGTGCGGTGCAAGGACCTCCACCCAAAAACCACCTTGACAGTTAGTCTAGAAAGAGCCAGAGCCCATGACAAGAGAGTAACAAGTCTTCCCTATGGCCATACCCAAGTATGTGCTCAGGATAATAAGTCTGTGACCTGTCTAGAACCCAATGCAACGGCCGGTCCTTAATCGACACAGATAGGGAAAAAGTGTAACCAAGCTATGCCCTGTTGGCCGCAGGATACAACCTCTTACACCCACCAATACCCATACCATATCCCAGCCCGGTCTCCATTTTGCTTTCCACCATTTTATCATGAGTGATAATAATATAGTAACAATAATAATATATTTCCTATCTCTTGCGAGTGACAGGCAATCACTCGACTTCTATCGGAGTCCTGTAGCATAGCAATCTACACGATCCTGTCATACTAGTAAGACTCATAGGATAAAGATATATATATGCAAGTGGGTTTTATTCAACTCCTTAAAACTTAATGCACAAATATAATTTAAAGTGCAGAAAAGTAGGGGTTATGCACCAGGGCTTGCCTGGGTAAAATATAACCAAAAGTTAGCATTCCATCTCCATGACATGATCCCTGGCACCATCTTTTTAGCTACTCCAGTTGATACCATCGATCCACCATCGTTCCTATTATGATAGGTATTGATGCAAATGTGTAGATGTAAATAATCAACAACAGTCAAAATGCTTAGAAATCCGATCACGCCTCACAAGCTAACGAGATAGCTCTGATGCGCTAGTCTATGCATCAACATCGTCGCGAATGGTGTCATTTCCCAACAAGTGTTTTAGTTATACAATTTCAAGGTGTTTTTTTATTTCATTTATTTGATTTACTATATTCAAAATAGGACATCATTATCTATCTAGCAAACTAATTATTCTGGAGCTACAAAAATTACAGTGAGTAGCTAATAATATTAGTAATTTACTATAAAATTTTCAGAGTCAATACTTTCATCAATTTGTCACGGAAATTCCTACAAGTTCACATTTTAACACTATTAAGCACGTTAAAATAATTAGAGCAACCCTAGAAAATTTTTAAAACTAGATGAACCAAATATGCTAATAGATAGATCATGATTTTAGGAACTTAACAAAATTTGTTTCATAATTTTTGGACAACTACACAAATTTATATTGATTTTACAAATTTATTTCCAAAACTAAATTAACAATTGCTTTATAAAACTAAAAGGGCTACCGGCCACCAAATCGGCCCACGGCGGGCGCAGCCCACGATCGGCGAGTCGGCCTAGCAACGCGGCCCAGGCGAGGAGCCCAGCACGTGAGAGCAAGCCGGCCCAGGCAGGGCACGCGGCCAGCGGCTCAGGCGGGGCGCACGGCCAGCGGCCCAACCAAGGGGGCGACACTTATGCGAAGAGGCCCCTGAGCTTTCTTGAAATTAACCCATAGTCTAGCATGCACTATTCGTATGAGTCATGTATTTTACACCTAGAACCCTATATTAGTTTCTATTCACCTTTCTCACCTTCTCTGCCTCCCGAAAGGCAGAGCACGGAGCAGAGGAGGGGAACGGAACCAGCTACCGATTCCAGCCATCAGGCTACTAGCCAGTGGGGGGGGCGATCTACACGGCCACATGGCAAGGTGGCTTCCGGCTGCACCCATGCCAGGCCCTAGCTTGACCCATAGTAGCCTGTGGCGACCTGGCCATGGCAGCTGGTGGCTGCAGGCAGACACGACAGGTGGTAGCGGCGCAATAGCTGGCTCTCGACCAATGAAGACAGTGAGGCGACACGTGGGGGCGTTGACGGCTCCGGCCGCATGTGTGGACGTCAACGGCTTGGCCGAGCACAGACGGTGGAGCACCCACCATGCGCGTAGTGGTAGTGCGCGGCTACGGCATGGCCCGACATTGCTCGTCGCAGCAGGCGACCATGGCGCAATCGACGGTGGGGCGCTGCGGGTTCGGGCGTGCTCGTGCAAGGTGGCCGGGCGATGGGAGCGGCCGCATGGCGCACAGCTGCGGGCTGGCCGGTAGCTAGACGTTACGCCCACCCATCCTCGATGGCCCGACGGGGGCACAACACGACATAGACGCACGGGGCTTGGTGCTTGACGGAGGCGAGGCATTAGCGATGGAGGCTTGGGCGGCAGAGTCCCATGGTAGCAAGGCAGCTCGATGAGGCATCGATGCCAAACCGGGTCACGGTCGTGGTGCCGCTGCGATGCCGAGGTGGTGCCGTGGCTGGCACCGTCTCGGCCTCCGAGCATCATGGCCACGGTGGCCTTAGTCTGGGAAGGAGATAGAGAGGGGGAAAAGGTTTGTGGGGCTCGTGCACATACACGAAGGCCGGGCAACAGCGGCGCAGCCACGTCGGGTGCTTAACTCGGTAGAAGCGGGCAGAGACAAGATAGAGGCAGACAGTAGAGGCAGATAGCAGAGGCAGACAAGACAAGCAGAGACCGAGAAAGAGAAAAAGAAGGGCGACGACAGTATGCGACAGCTGTAATTCGGGTAGGTAGAATGAATGGCCGAGGGTGAGCGGGGTGAGGTAGTTGAGGTGAGCGGTTGAGATCTCTCGCTACAGGTGCTGGTTCACAAACAGAGCGCCAGCGACACGGTCAATGAGTTCTAGCGAATTTTGATCCATTTTTATTTGCGTGAGCAATGTAACTTCTAACGTAACCACGACCTGCACCGCGTCCTAGTATACACCTAGCTACAACCGATCGTGCGAAAACATAAATGTAGTGCTTCACCATTTTCACTAGAAATCAAACGCTAAAATGGCAATGTCTACTATCATTTCCGACGTAGAGAAAATAATAACTTAGCTAGAACTAACAACCTTTAGCGCTTTTGCCATAATTTTAATATGCCTCGTAGAAACAAAACATTTAGGAACTAATTAACCCATTGTTTAATATAATTCGCCAAATTGACACTTTTAAACATAAGTTAATTTTTTTTTAAATCCGAGAAAAATCATTTTGGGAAAACCTCTTAGGTCTAAATCTAGGTGCTAAGTGAGCTCGTAACACCAGAGGTGTTACATTGCTAACCCACCTCACACCACGACGCTGCCACTATCGTTGCATCGTCGTCGCGTCCGCGCCTATCCGCTGTACCCTCTGCGCCGCTGCCGGCCTAGTTCGAGGCTGCCACTACCTCGCGCATGTGACCGGGCTCGCCGTTGCCTTGTCATTTAAGACATTGTGGCCGCGCGGGCCATGCCGGTCGGGGATGCGCACGCTTGTCTGTAGCATCTGCGTGCGTGCCTCCACATTCACGCCGACCACATCCCGCCAAGGCGAGGACGAGTCGAGCCCACCTACCGCGCTCCGTCTCTCTCTTTCTCTCTTTCTCCCTCTGCAGTCGCCACGAGCCATGCCATCCAATTTACCCAGTAAGCGATCACCTCCATTCAATTCATCGTATCCATGGCTTCACCATCAGGTCCTCTCGCTGCATGACCCTACCTAGCCATGAACCGTGCCTGGCCAAGCTCCAATTTGGAGTTTCTTCCGCCACCGTGCCAATAAGGCTGCGTCTAGCCATGGATGTGGGTAGCCCTCCTACCGCCCCTCCCGAGCCAATTCACTTGCACCACTAGCTTCACTTGCCTCCCATTCCACCCTACGCGCCTTAGCCAAACTGCTAACACCTCCCTGTCATCACTGACGTGACCGTGCCGCCGTGGTGCGCCGCCGCACACCTCGGCCGCACGTGGCCAGCCCTCCTCCGCCATCCTTCACCCTAACCGTCACCTCAGCTAGGTCCACAGTAGTCTACTGATGCTCCCTCGCTAACCAGTAAGGTTCTTAGGTGCTCTAGATCATTGGGGCAGCTACGCCACCATAGCGGACGATCACGTGTCGCTGCAGCTCGCTCCAGCGCGTCCTGCCACCCCTTGCCGCCGCTTAGCGTAGCCGCTTGGGTCAGAGATGGTGATCGACCCGTTAGGTGGGCCCGCGCAGGTCCTAGGTGGCCGGCGTAGGCGCTTAGTGCCGCCGCTCGCCGCGCCACCGTGTACTGAGTTGCCGAGGGTGCGCGCAGGTGAATTAGGGAAAAATCAGGGGGTTAAGTAAGAAGGTTTGAGAGAGGGGGAATAGTGTTAGGACTTATTTGTAATTCAGAAGAAGTTTGAGGTCTCTTTTGCAAAGTCATCTCCGCGTGGACGCTGCATCGCATGGGCCGCGCATGTGGGTTGTGCGAGAGAATTCATTTTTCTTTTTCATAAGGAATTAGAAATAGTTTTCTAATTTAATTTTTGAGCTGATCTTTGGTAAATCATATAAAATCATGTTGGTGTCTAAAAATGGTGAAACAAATTTTGTTAGGTTCCTCAAATTGTGCTCTATCTGTTAGTGTATTTAGTTCATATATGTACATGTTGATACCAGGAGCTATTAAATCATTTGAAAATGTTTAGTATTATTAGGTTAAATATTGTAGGAATTTTTGTGGTAAATTGGTGATAGTTTTAGTCCTAAAATTTTAATGGTAGCTTCGTTGTATTATTATGTGCTCACTGTAATTTTTGTAGCTTTAGAATAGACAAATCATTAGGGTAGTTAAATGCTCTTTGTTTCAAATATGCATTAAATCATTAGTAGGAATAAAGATATATCCTTCATTTGTAAAGCTATATGTTTGTTAGTTGAACCCAACACTTTGCTTGGTAAAGATGATAGCTAACTTAGTATCTCAGTCATTAGAGCTAGCTTAGTAGCTTAGTATGTGTATTCTTATTTTAAGAGTTGCTATTGCATAAATGTCAATTGTTTCATCATCATCGCATGCATGTAGAGAACGAGTTGGAGAAGATCATGACCATCGGCGATCACGAGTTCGAGGAGATCATCAAGGAGTACAAGGAGGAGATTCTCATGCAGGAGGAGGTCCTAGAGCCGCTACTGACTAACTCAGCTGACACCACACCTGCCCAAGGCAAGCCCCGGTGTATAACCCTTATTTTTGATAATCACTGAATATATATATATGTGATGTGTATTTACGTTATAGGAATTTTATGAAAACCACATGCATAAATATAACTATCCTATGAGTCCTACTAGTACAGGTTCGAGTAGCTGCTTTGCTTAGGCTTTTGGTAGCGTGAGTAAGCTACCATTACTCACAATAGGTGATTATAATAACTCTCATCATAAAATGATGAATGGTGGAGGTCTAAGCACCATACTGAGACCGGGTCTCAAGTGTGGGGGATTGGAGTCCAAGTTTGGATGGGGACCTCAAACAAGGTGTGTGTTTCAGGGTACCCAGCTAGGATACATTGGTTCATGAATCGCCGTTTCTGCGAGATGGTACGACTTGGCTATGGTCTAGCACCGTAGTAAGAACTGGAAGATGAAAGATGGCAAAATGGTTCTGATTGCTCAACCCTTGCTTCAAAGTAGAATATGTGCTTACTTAGAATGGTTAATGAAGTAATCACAACTGCTAATAAAACTTGATCTTAAAGACGTACTCCTAGCAATGCTTTTCACAAACAAAAAAGAAAATAACAAACCCATATTGCCTATCATATTCCTTGGAGTCGAGAACTATTCCCACTAGTTGGGTAAGTCTTGTGAGTACATTGTGTACTTAGGGTTTATTTTACGCCTATTGCAGGTGCAGCTTGAGGAGTAGCTCTTGTGTGGAGGATTCTTCTGGTGGGCATAGACGGATCCTTGTATCATTTCCGTTAGATGTTTATTTTCATTCCGCTGTTTAATTACCACACTCTAAACTCTGGTATTGTAATAAAAAAAATCAAAAACTCTTGTTGTATGAAATGGACTGTGTTGTAAGCTCGTACTCATTATTGGATCCTGGCGATAAAACATGGATCGTTTCGAGTTCTCCCTTGGGGTGGGCTCGACAGAACTGTTTGATGTAGCTAACTTTAGGGGTGCTTAGTATCTAGTGGAATACGAGCGCCTCCGGAAGCATGTTATTTCAGGCGGTTCTGCCACAGCCCGTGCCCTCAGGGTTGGGCGAGACGGAGCCCGTGCACGAGGGGTCTAACGAGACGAGGCCCACGTCCTCTGGGTCGAGTGAGACGGAGCCCGCACCCTCAGGGTCGGGTAAGACCTTAAATACGTCATGGACCATCTAGGCAAATTTAACATTTGTGGTCGTTAGCTTCATTCCTTCGGGTATCCCTAATTTCGATACCCGACAGTAGCCCCCGAGCCTGTGGAGGAGTAGAAGACTCCTTTGGAGGCTTTTTTTAGGTGGGAGGACTCTGAGGGCCTCGATCTGCCTTTGTAGCCCACGAGGTGTCTTGGTAGGGTTGTGATTCCCTTCTATCGCGACCGGACTCCTTGGGAACATGTAGCTGCAGGATTTGGGGGGCCAGAAAAGATTTCTCTTGATTCTGATCCCTCCCTAGGATCCGATCGTTCCACTATTGTCATGTGACCGCGTATTCGGTCTCCTTATAAGTCCAACTTCCCTCAAGCCCCTGCGCATAGCAGGGGTCCAATCGAGGGGTCATCTCGTCTTATGATCGTCCTCCCTCAAACGTTTTTTCGATAAAATGGAGGGGCTGAGTCATGCCATGTTTTCCTCGATGGACGAATCATGGTGCTTGATGAGCTGTTAATGGGCTAGTTTGAGTGGGGGCCCGGCTTCCCGTTCAGGGGGGCCGGCATGGGTCAGCTGGTGACCGATTCCAGATTCTTGGCGGCCAATCCATATAGTTCTTGGGTCCGTTCAATCGGTCCCAAGGGCTCGCTGCCTTTCTTTGAGGAAAAACCATGAACTGTGCACCGACCAAGACTCGAACGTGGGTCGGGATGCCTACGACGCTCATGCGCCTAGGTACTGGCCGCTAGCGGGCCCATCCCTTTCCACCCCTCACTCTAAAGGCGCCATGGAGCTATTGTGAACCCATCGGTGGGCCAACCTTTGAACTCCTAGGCCTAAATGGGCCATGGAAGCATTTTTAGCTCCGTATCCCTCCTTACCTATGGCGGTTCTCAGCCCATCTATCGTGCGAATCATCATCCGACACGTCCTTAGATGGAGCAGCCAGAGGTAGCGTGCGCATGATCTTTTGACACAGGACTTATCTACCAAGATAGAGGATGAGATCTCCCCCTAAAAAATTAGTTAGTTAGATAAACAAAGTGTGGTCTTGTAATAAATGAACAAGTTTTAGTTCTTTTGTGTTATAAAAAGGTTACTGCATTCTGACCATTTTCCGTTGTTAAGGCTACAAAGCTTAAGGCATGGGCGAAAGAACCCTGATCACGCTGGTGAGCAAAAATGCCGTAGTAGCTGGGGTGTAGGTTCCTTGTAGTCCAACCAACTTTACTCAATGTTTGTTTCCACAGCTCTCGCTTTTAGATCTTAACGTGAGAAGGGGTCAGGCACATCGATTGTTTCTGAAAAGGTATGCTCTTATCAGGCCCCGAGTGAGGAACGGCCCCATACCGTTGCTGGGGTCGGGTGTCACTAAGGATCGAGGATGAGATAGCGAAAAAGAAAGCATTTTTGTATTTTAGAAACACCATTCTTAGTTTTCATGGGTACATGCATATGCTAAGGGTAAAAAGGACGTAGCTGCTCGATGTTCCATGCATTGATGGAGACCTTGCCATCGATGGTCTTGAGCTTGTAGGTGTTGGGTCGGAGCACTTCTACGACGACGTATGGTCCCTCCCACGGTGGAGAGAGCTTGTGATGGTTTTTGTTGCTCTGGACGAGACGGAGTACCAAGTCCCCGATGTTGAAGGCCCGACCCTGCACCCGATGGCTGTGGTACCGGCGCAACGCCTGCTAGTACTTAGCCGAGTGGAGGAGGGCCACATTGTGCGCCTCGTCGAGCTGATCCATGGCATCCTCGAGGGACGCCTCGGCTCTCTGCTCGTTGTACGCCCTAACCCTCAGCCCTCCATATTCAAGGTGGGTTGGGAGAATAGTCTCAGAACCATAGACCATGATGAAGGGTGTGTAGATAGTGGCCTGGCTAGGGGTCGTCCTCAGGCTCTAGAGCACCTCAAGGAGCTCCACAACGCATTGTCCGCCAAACTTGTTCAACCGGTTGAAGATCCTAGGCTTGAGGCCTTGTAGGACCATGCCATT